>NC_136312.1:2758644-2904567 GCF_964198595.1 Lampetra fluviatilis | reverse complement strand
CCAGCTAGACCTCTGCGGATGACAGGTCCTGTGGACTTGTTCTGCCTCCAGTTCTCACGAGAGGTGGACAGTCCTCCATTCGGGATAGTGAGTGGCTCCCTCGGAACAAAATAATGAAGGGAGCGTGGATGCAAGGTGTGGGAAGCTATGAGTACGAGGCTGTTGTGGGCTTGCCTCCCCATCAACGGGAGGTGCGGATTGGTGGTGGAGTGGCTTAATGTCCCCACTGAAGATTAAGACTGATGAGTCAGATGCCCTCTATAACCACCTGTGTCAGGTGCTGGTTAAAGTGGGCCCTCGGAATAGTCATCCTGCGAGTGACTGTAATGCCCTTGTGGGTTATGTTGCAGGCACCTGGGCTGCAGTTATTGTAAGGCATGGGCCAGGTCAGCTCAATAACAATAGGAGGCTGTTAGACTTATGTGCAACTCATGGGCTTGTAATCACCAACACGCTGTTCTGGCATCGGCGCATCCACACATCATGGATGCATGCCGGGTCCATGCTAAAGCATCTTCTGGACCCTAGAATGACAGAAAAGCTGGTTTAAACAGCCCCGTTGACTGAATCAGTACAGATTTGACATTGACAAAAATTACTCATGGCTTTGTGGGGTGTGTTTTCCATGAATTCGAGCGTGCATCACACGTTAGCCTCAGCATTACGTTTACACGTGGCCTGGTCTTCAATGTGAGGGATGCGGCACCTCGTGCGCCTGCCATCCTTCTCCACAGAATGCGTTTGCAAATGACAGCAGCTCGGGTAGCACGCTCACGACCACCGACTTGGCCGGCGCGCTCCGTGACAGTCCAAGGCCTCGACGCTGAACGTCCCTCGACGCCGTGGCAGTTCGCTCCTCCCCCGGCGCCAGCGGTTGGATGCGCGGCGACCACGGGTGCCGTCACACGGTGGTGACCGACAGCAGGGGGTTGTACACCTTGCCGTTTCCGTCGGGCGACTTCTGCCCGTGGGCGAGCATCTCCTGGATGGTCATCCAGTTGTCCAAAATCTTTTTGTTGCGCTTCTTCATCATTTTGCGGTGACTCAGCTCGAGGATGCTCAGCTCGCAAAGTCCGAGGGAGGCGCGGCCGCCGGCACTCCGTCACCGGCGCCCGCAGCGGCCGCCGTGGCCGCCGCCGTGGCTGCTGCTGCTGCCGTGTCCGCTGCCGGAGACACCTTCTCCCCGAGCCAGTCGAGGCGGCAGCGCAGCATGAACTCGCGCCGCCGCCGCTGCTCGCGTGCCCGCACCAGCTGCTGCTTGCGCTGCTCCTTGCTCCAGTAGCGCCCGGTCTTCACGGCCACAGGCCGAGTGGAGAGAAGGAGAGGATAGGAGAGAGAGGTTTTATTATTTTAATATTGCGCTTGTTTACCGAGGAAAGCCTCTCTGACCCTCAGGACTCTTTTTACAGAAGGGTCCTGCCATGCTGCGAGGGGCGAGTGTCACCACTGCGCCCGACGTGTCACCCGGTCGTTTAAGTTGAAAAGTCAATTGTCGGGCAGAGCGGAAACACAAATGAGCGGCAGCGAGCGTAGCTCCTCTTGCCGGAGCAAGAGGGAAGAAACTCGCCGCCGTGATTGTTAGTGACGAGCGGGAAGGAGGGGAAACGACGCGTGCCTACACCCGGGGCTTGCGCCATTCACCGGCCATTTCGATATGGTGGAGCAAAGAAGCAGTTCTTGGGCCCAAATGCCAAATTATTGGTTTGGCAGTCAAATCTTCCTGTCATTTTAACTCTGTTATTAATTCAAACTGGGGCAATGGTCTAGGGAAAGTTCTCCAGAAAAATATACATCCATACAGTTTAGAGCTTATACTGCTGAATGGAGGGCCTCCCCCTTCTAATTCGGTTATGGGGCTTTTGACCATACTCCACACTGGTCATTGCAAAACGTCAAGGGGGTGGCCCAACATCGATTCAGATATCAACTATCCACTGATGTTTGCTGTGGCCGGGAATCAAACTCAGGTCGTCAGGTTCATGGGGAAGTGCGCAAATCGCTGCACCACTGCTCTACCCTTCAGCCCTTCAGCTTTAATGTCAGGATTATGCACAGATTCATAACAAACGTTTTTGGGTTAGATCGCGTTATTTATAAATGTGTCGTAACCCTCCACCACCCGACACGGCCAATCAGCAAAAAAGTGTCCCGTTGACAAAAGACAAATAGTTCACTGCTTTAGCCCACCGGTGTGTTGAAGAGTGAAACCACAACATTTACTTTTTTTTCATTGATTAAGCACAGAGCGCGAGCATCTTACACAATGTGCCTTCCTTGGACCGGAGTTCGACTTTAACGGCACTTCTCTACAGCCAAGCTGCTCTACAGGGCAACCTGGAAAGTTCGGCTAGCCACGATTTAAATTAAATCACCGTAAATACTCAGGAGTATTACAAATACACACGTTTCCCTGCAGACTACAGAACAGTATATGTAATATTGACATAATATGTAGTGTGTGTTAATGTAGACAAAAATGTCCATGCAAATTGTGTTCTGGACAGCGAGTGCTCGCTTAATGCACGGTGTTGACACTATAACGCTGGAACGCGGTTCTTCCTTTCGGGAACGCTTCTCGCACAGTGCGGAACGCGCACCGTTATCACCGCTAGAACGCGGTTGCTGAGCGGTTGAAGACGAACGACTTTCTCGAGCCGACCGATCGTGCCAGGGGTGGTACTGCGCGGAGCGATCCGGACTGACCTTCATCTCGCTGAGCACGTCGTCGTCCGTGGTGACGCCGCTGCGCTCCTCGCGGATCCTCAGCGCGCGCTGCCGCAGCAGCCGGTCCCGCACGGGCCTGCGCGCTGTCAGGCATCGCGAGCCCTCCGCGCCCGGCCCGTCGGCGCCGCCCGGCCCTCCTCGCCCTGCCGCGCCGCCACCGCACGCCCTCACCTTCCACTCGTACGGAGAGGCCGGCGCCGACGCGGACTGCGGCAGGGGCCGTGCGGCGCCGGCCTCGCGGCGCTCGAAGCGGCACAGGCTGGCCAGGCTCAGCTGGCTCTGTGCGTATTCCACCGCCGACTTCTGCTGCACCAGCTGCATGTAGCTGCGGTAGTGGCGCGCGTGCAGCGGGACGGGGGCGCCGCCCGCGTCCGCGCTGGTCGTCGTCGCCGCCCTCTCCGGTCGGCATCGCCCGGCACTTGCCGCGGGCCGAGCTCGGGTCGTCGCTCCGGCGTCGTTTGAGCCGCGAGGGCCGTGGTGAGGATCGCGGCCGCCGGGCGGCGAGCTCCCGCCGGCTTCCCCGTCCGCCTGTGGCGACGCCGCCGTTGCAAAAGCGGCGGAGGCCGGATCCGGGTCGTGGCCCTCGGGCAGCTCGGCGATGTTCGTGAGTCCTGGTTCCGCACCGACGTTGTGTGGAGATACGGTGGCGGCCACGGTGGCGGCCACGGTGGCGGCCACGGTGGCGGCCACGGTGGCCGCGGTGGCAGTGCCGTCGTGGCTCTGGACGCGCATCTCGAAGCGCCGCAGCTCGTCGTGCAGCAGCGCGATCTCGCGCCGCACGTCGGCCACGCCGCACGCCGTCCCCGCCTTCGTCCGCAGGTGGCGCCGCAGATCTGAGCCGACGCCGCTGCCCCCGCGGGGCCCTGCGCGCGACGGGGGGGCCCCCCCAGCGCCGACGCCGCCGTCGTGCTCCGAGCTCTCGTCCGTGCGGCCCAGGCCGCTGTCCTTGCCGTGGCCGTGCGACACCGAGTCCGTGAGGCCCGCGTCGTCGTCCGGGAGCGCCCTCGCCTGGAGGGGGAGCGCGCGAGACAGAGGCCACGCGGAAAACCATTTCAGACACGTTTCATTGCGCGAAATTGGGAAAAGAAACAAAAGTTGTATCGGGTTCTGTGACTTGTCATTTGGGTCGTGGTCTCTGCAGTGTTATTGTGGTTACTACTAAAGCAGCGTAGACTGTGATTTCAGGCCACGTTTGGGTGTAAACAGCTGACCACTTCTGATCACCAATTACTCAGCATCCTAGAAGCAACTGCACGTATTCCTGTGTTCGGTTTATTTATAGTAATGTGTCGACTGATCAACGCAACTATTTTGACCTAACCTCAGAAACAAAACCAGTCGGCACAGGCTAATCGCCTTTATCTTTTCCCCACGATTTTATCTCAATTGCGCTTTTGGCACCAAGTCACAAGACCCAGTATCCTCGTGAATCTTTGAGAATGGCCCGTGGAAGCGGATATCACAGAGCTGCATCTGAGATCCCTTCGAGTGACCCTCCTGTCCACACATAATAGAGGGCAGCAATTTCCCCGCTCGCTCTGCCATATGAGAGTACGGTTCTCAGAATTTAGCCAAGTTAAGCGCAGAACCACATTTATTGTGGTTTATTTTGTCCAGACCATCAGCTTTCAATTTTAACCACAGGCAGCTGCTGCTGCCCGGATTCAGACCCAAGCCCTCAGCGGCGCCAGCTCAACGCTCTGACCTCCGAGTTGCCCGGTGACCTCAAGGCGGTCAACGTTGAAGTGTGGCTAGCACAACTTGTTGCACTGTGGCTATTACATTGGCCAAGCTGCTGACATTACCACCACCTCCTCCTTCAAAGTGTTGCTAGACACTTTATAATTAAAAAAAATGAAAGCACTCAATTTAAAACTGTCAGAGTAATGCGAGAGTGAAGGTAATACTAATTATATGCTGAACACGGAGTGATAATATGGGATTAATGATGCCTGTCTTGTGTAATCTGATTACAATAACCTATTACCCTCCACCACTCCAACAGGGGTGGTGACATGACCCAGCGGTAGCCCGTTCATCACTTGTTGTGGAGGTTCGCGTTCGACAGGCCGCCCTGGTTAACACCGGAGGTTACTACTGGACCACAACAATATGCACCCTGGTGTTTTTCATAGGCCATTGTGCTTCCACACAGCATCATGGTCCAAAACTGTCCAAATAACCTGCACATTTCTTAACGGTTAGAGGTGAGAGTGTGCACCTGGATGAGACTGGAGCCGATGTAAGCGATGGGCTCCATCCGCTCGTCCTGCAGAATCTCCACCCTCAGGGTCTCCATCACCGCTCGGTGCTTCTCCTCCACCCAGCCGTCCTCAAGCTGAGCACCACGCCACGATCCATCAATCAACATCGACTCTCTGTGCTCACCATCACGTTGTGATTTGACTTTCATTCTGCTAGTTTATCCAGTCTTGGTGGCCACCCATTCAAGCAGTAACCAGACTCTAAACTGCTTAGCTTCCAATATCTAACGAGGGTGGGTTCATTCAGGGGGATTTGGTTATCGCCAAAAATACATTTAAGAAATGATAAAGAACTAAATAACCTTTGGAACCTCATTTGCCAGTAACAAAATATGATAATTGTTTTTTTACCCTTTTATCTGGCAACAAAACTGACACCTTTTTTACAAGGAGTCATGTTTGCATAGACCACAATACCTGCAGTCGAAATGCAAACAAAAAACACAACTCTGACAATGTATGCACTGTCCTTGAAATTGATTGGTCCACACCCGAGACAGCTTTCTTTAGAGCCTAGTCTCACATGGTGTTGGACCAGATGGCGCCTTTCGGCTGCGTCTCATTGTGGGCCTGTGCTCATTAGCTGGGTAAAAAAGGTGTCAGTTTTGTTGCCAGATAAAAGGGTAAAAAAACAATTATCAATTAAATAACCTCTTCTCGGGCGCCCAACCCCACACGTACATTGCGAGCGGTAGAATCCGCTCCGATGGTCGACTTCGCGAATCCCTGCTCGCCCAGTATCCGCACCGATGCACCACGGCCGCGTGTCCCGCGTATCGGCAAGCTGCGTACCTGCGTGTCGGGCCGTGCCAGCAGCAGCGACACGTCGGTGCCCTCCTCCTGGGTGAGGCGCGCCACCGCCTGCCGCCGGTCATGCACGTCCAGCCCATTGATCTGAGCGAGAGGGAGAGACGTGTTGCCATGCGGGCCCTCGCTCGCCCAGGGCAGGTCCGGGTGGCCATGGCATGGCCGGCGTGCGTACGTTGGGCCCTCTGTGTACATTGTGACCCAGCACTCGCACACTTACTCCGCTCACTCCTCTCACCGGCGGTCAGTCG
Organism: Lampetra fluviatilis; assembly: GCF_964198595.1. Taxonomy (NCBI): domain Eukaryota; kingdom Metazoa; phylum Chordata; class Hyperoartia; order Petromyzontiformes; family Petromyzontidae; genus Lampetra; species Lampetra fluviatilis. The sequence continues at coordinate 2,898,521 of NC_136312.1, read as the reverse complement.
GCTTTCTTGTCGACTCACGTAGGTAAAAAATTAAAATTAATAATCACGACGTTTCGGAGGCAACACAAGCTTCCGTCTTCAGGTGGAACCGTATCAAGTGAGAGAAATTCCAAGAAAACATTTCTCTCACTTGATACAGCTATCGTGCTGTGACGGTTCCACCTGAAGACGGAAGCTTGTGTTGCCTCCGAAACGTCGTGATTTTGATTTTTATTTGACTTTTATTAATTTAATTTTTTTACCTACGTGACTTTACCGAAAACACCTAAGTATATGAATCCTTGCAGTCACGAAAGCTTCAAATCTAGAATTCCTTGTCGACGTCTATCGCTCCTACTACCGTGGTTACCGTTCCCCTGAACTTCACTCAGCGATTCCTCCGCCCATGTCGAGGACTCGGACTGACTGTTTCGGCTCATCCACTCTTTTCAACTTCCCCACTCTGCAGTCCCAACAACACCACCACCTTTGCTCACACGTGCACTGCAGGCCACGTCACTTCTCATTCTGCGTCTTCTCTCGCGCTGCTCCACTTTGCAATCCATTTCCATCAAAATAACATTGCGGAATTCAAGAAACATATTAACTCTTATCCATTACAAGTTCTACAGGGTTGTTTGTTGTTGGCTGTGTCGCATTGTGGGCCTGTACTCATTAGCTGGGTGTAATGCACACTAGCCTATAGGACGGGTTTATTGCAGTTAATCTGAAATATTCAATCGAAAATAATGACCCGCTCATGATTATTAATGAGGGGGTGAGGTCCACATGAGTGACGTCATCAGCTCATGATTATTAATGAGGGGGGTGCTCCATGTGGAGTGACGTCAACCGCTCATGATTATTAATGAGGGAGGGTTGGCCTCATGTGGAGTGATGTCACGCGCGGGACACACAGACATTCTTGGCTCATTATAGTAGTAAATGACAGAGGTGGGACAAAGTCATTGTTATGCAAGTCCAAGTCGAGTCGCAAGTCATCAAATTCATGACTCGAGTCTGACTCGAGTCCAAGTCACATGACTCGAGTCCACATCTCATAGGTGGGACAAAGTCATTGTTATGCAAGTCCAAGTCGAGTCGCAAGTCATCAAATTCATGACTCGAGTCTGACTCGAGTCCAAGTCACATGACTCGAGTCCACACCTCTGGTAAATGATATTTAAATACAGGGTGTTTAAAAATATGGACCCGATTTGAAATCGCAATATCTCTGCAACCACGAACTGCCCATGAATGAAACTCTGACCACTTGAAAGGGCGGGGCATGGAGAGGGCGGGGCATGGAGAGGGCGGGGCATGGAGAGGGCGGGGCATGGAGAGGGCGGGGCATGGAGAGGGCGGGGCATAGAGTTTCAAATGATGACCGCTCGATGCCACTCCCAGCGCACAAACAGCCCCTAGCCTCAGTCATTCACGAGACGCGCTGCCTCAACGTTGGAGAGGTCGCACGGGACCCCAAGACTTGGCGCTACACTCTTGGCCCCCAAGATCCCCAGACATCACCGCACCCTGCGACTTTTTCTCGTGGGGATACGTCAAAGACCGAGGTGTTTTTGTGCCACCGTTAGCGACGAATCTGGATGACCTCAAAAACAGAATCACGGCAGCGGCGACTTCAGTGGAAGGAGACACTTTGAGAGGCGTTTGGGACGAATTCAACAATCGTCTCGATGTTGTCCGTACAGCAGGTGGAGGGCACATAGAGCATTTATAAAATGGTTAGTAAAACTTGATAACTCATTAAACCGTTTGTAACTTTTTGTGGAATTGTAATATGTTGCCTTCGTGAAATATACTGCTTTGAAATTGGGTCCATCTTTTTAAAACACCATGTATACGTACTGATCTATCATTTAGAAAGCAAAAAAATCTAGGCTTGCATATTAGACTGGCTGCCAAATGACGATAGCTCGGCAATTGGTGCGGGAGGCAGGCATGGTCAAAATGCTTTCACGATGTCAAAGGGCTACGGTCGTAAACTCTCCAAATCTTCAAGGCTTCACAGCCCCAGTTACGCGTGACGCAAGCCGTCTGGTTGTAAGGTGAGGGTACCTGTAGGATCCTGTCGCCCTCTCTGATGCGCCCGTCCCGTGCCGCGATGCTGTTGGGATTCACCTGCAACAATCAGACACGTTGACAATTCGACATCGCGTCTGCGTAATGGTGCAGCCCCCCCTCCCTTTCCTTTTGTTTTCTCGCCGTTGCTTCCACTTCTGGCAGAAGCGCCTCGAACAGAGGGAGCTCGAAAGGAGGGTTGGCCTAATTTGACCTAGCTGGCCAGATGTCTTGGAGAAGGTGGGAGTAACCCACACTTTAGCCCACCACGCGCGACCTGCCGGATCGTACACTCATTGTGGCGAACACCAATTGTGGTGAACACCAATTGTGGTGAACACCAATTGTGGTGAACCCAACAAAGGTGGTGGAGAGGAGGATTTTCGAGACTTGCGTTTTCCTTGCAACTTCCGTGCCGGGATATGGAGTTGAACCGGTGACCTACGAACTGCAAGTCCAGTGCGCTGATAACCGTTTCACCACTCTGGCAGCGCGCACGCTACGTTTAATGCGAGTATAGTTCATCAGGAACAGTTCAAGACACATGCAGACACGTGACCTAATTTGTGGTGTCGACTCGTCTGAGTGTCTGTGCGTCGGTTTGTGTTGATCGCCAGGCCAAGTGTGAGGTCATGACACATATTTAAGAAGCCGGGTCACATGACGTGGTTATTCTGACTCGCTGCAAGATACTAGATGCAGTTGCAAGCAAAACGCCGTGGATATATTGATCATTCTGTTTGTGAGAATTGTCCTTCAACTTCCCGGTGAGCTGAAACAATCACAATTGATGCACAACAAGTTCACTATAATGAACGCGATGTTGGTGTTGCTGTGATAATGCTATTTACACGCTGTGTGAATGTGGACACTATGCGTAAGCTGGGAAACACTATGTCAAAAGTATGTGGACGATATGTGGATGCTGTGTAGATGCTGTGTGGATACGAACTGATGTATGTTGAACCTCTTTTGCACCGTACGTAGCCAACCGTGGTAATCAGTTGTGTGATCACAATGTAGATGCTATTCATGACACGTGGACACTGTGGATGCTGTGAACGCTGGCTGGATGCTGTGTGGATGCAATTTGAACACTTAGTGGATGTTGTGTGGACACTGGATGCTGTGTGGACACTGGATGTTGTGTGGACACTGGATGTTGTGTGGACACTGGATGCTGTGTGGACACTGGATGTTGTGTGGACACTGGATGCTGTGTGGACACTGGATGTTGTGTGGACACTGGATGTTGTGTGGACACTGGATGCTGTGTGGACACTGGATGTTGTGTGGACACTGGATGTTGTGTGGACACTGGATGCTGTGTGGACACTCGATGTTGTGTGGACACTGGATGTTGTGTGGACACTGGATGTTGTGTGGACACTGGATGCTGTGTGGACACTGGATGCTGTGTGGACACTGGATGTTGTGTGGACACTGGATGTTGTGTGGACACTGGATGTTGTGTGGACACTGGATGCTGTGTGGACACTGGATGTTGTGTGGACACTGGATGTTGTGTGGACACTGGATGTTGTGTGGACACTGGATGCTGTGTGGACACTGGATGCTGTGTGGACACTGGATGTTGTGTGGACACTGGATGTTGTGTGGACACTGGATGCTGTGTGGACACTGGATGCTGTGTGGACACTGGATGCTGTGTGGACACTGGATGTTGTGTGGACACTGGATGCTGTGTGGACACTGGATGTTGTGTGGACACTGGATGCTGTGTGGACACTGGATGCTGTGTGGACACTGGATGTTGTGTGGACACTGGATGTTGTGTGGACACTGGATGCTGTGTGGACACTGGATGCTGTGTGGACACTGGATGCTGTGTGGACACTGGATGTTGTGTGGACACTGGATGTTGTGTGGACACTGGATGCTGTGTGGACACTGGGTGCTGTGTGGACACTGGATGCTGTGTGGACACTGGATGCTGTGTGGACACTGGATGCTGTGTGGACACTGGACGACGTACGTGACAGGCAGACACGGCGTCGCTGCTGCTGCTGCTCGCTTACCTGGCTCACGTAGATGCCGGCGTCGTCCTCGTCCTCCGTGCGGTAGCACACGGTGAGGCCGAGCCGCTCCCGGCTTGAGCCCCGGTGCAAATCCACCTCCTGTGGGCAACAAGGGGGAGGAGGGGTGGGGGGGAAGATGGTTGCGCACCCAGCATCAGGCAACAGTCACCACGACCCACAGTCAACATCCTCACATTCGCATGTCCTTAGACTGGCTCGTGTTGGTGGTGTGGTTAAAAAGGATTGGGTGACAATTGCGACGTCATTATTTCTAACACCATTTGCAGTCAACTCAACCCCGTCAGCCGTCCAGGGTCAATAAAATAAGCACAGTCCAAGCATGTGGGAGGTCTACAGTGTTTGTGTTCCATGCAGGCCCCCAACAACCAAAAGCAAAACCTGAGCCACTGCCTCTGGGCCACCACACACAGAGAAGAACACTGCCCCAATATTCCCTCCGTGGGCAGGAGGCCCGGACTCTACTTGGTGTGTTGAACTTCTTTCACACTGTACGTAGCCAACCGTACTAATTGGAGGTGTGTAAAGCCACTGGGTAATGGGATACATTCGCAAAAAACAAATACAAGGTGTTTTATATCTTGTCATACAGCATGCGTATCATCAATTATTATGCTTGTTTTCCCAGGAAAGCCTGAGTCTCAAGCCTCATGTTTCAGGAGGCTCTCGTAAAGTTATTTCAGTCGGGGGTGATGTTGTGACTGTATTCCCAATTGAGCCATTTTCAGGTAATTTTTCAGCATTTAGAAGTTTTCTTCCAATGCCAGTAATATTGTGTGCCTTTAAGATTATGACCAGATTGTCCAGAATGCACCCGATCTCATTAGCGATCAGAAGCCAAGCTGGGTTCAGTTTGGATAGTGCTTGGATGGGTGACCCACAAGCAGAACAGGTGCTATAGGCTGCGGGGGGTATATGGTGTCACCGCTGGTCAGCACTGTACTATGCTGCAACATATGTTCCGAGGCGTCACCCACCACTGACCAGCGTGGTGAAGTATGGTCAAATAACCCCCAAGACATGCAATGAGCAGGAAGATAAAACACACGTTACACAAGTTGTGTAGATATTTCACGTACACATGTTATATAACAGCATAAAAAATAAAAAAGGAAAACTGATTTAATTATATTGTAAATTAATCTTAATGTGGGATTATGGAAAAATGCCATTTGCAAGCCTCGTTTCTGACATTTGCTGTATCGTACGTATTTATATTCATCTTCAGGAATATTCTATTTTTCAGAAGTTTATTAATTGAATTGGATTTTTGTAAATGGCCAGGCTCCATTTATAATGAGCTAATTAAATCTACATGGTTGACTTTAATAGGAAACAAACTAGTCTCAAAGTAAGAACAAATGTTTCTGCTAAAAATTAATGGTGCTTCAGACAATTATCATTTGGTTACTAATTGGCTGCATTGTTATTGTAAGGACGACCGTACGATCTGCTCCGCAAACGACAAAAGACTTTGCCAAGTCGTTCCAAGTCAGCCATGTGCCAAGGTAATGGGTTTCTCTGCTATTTGGTTTCACGAGTCATGGTCATTATTTAAGCACCGCAGCCCAGCGAATACGAAACAAATATCACGGGGATTGCGCCTATGGTGATACACAAGCACAAGGCCTGGCGCAAATTTACAGCTTCACGTGTGAACGTTTTTAAGTGGTGGGACCCATTTTCCAGCTCATGCCCTGGAAATGTCAAAATGTTCCGTATATCAAGCTGTAAAATGTGTGTCGACTTTTACACTCGTATCACTAAAGGCAAAATTCTTTAAACATCACCCTGGGCTACCGTGTGATATGTGGTAGTAAGAATATTTGAGTAGGCGATTATTAGAGAAACGGGCCAATGTTTGAAAAAAAACTTTCGTTCTAACAGCCTCCAATACCAAAACGCAGGGATGCCAACAGGTTTGTGCATAGTGTAGCGATTATTTTATCTCAGGGCGCTCTCAACACGATAAGTGACCTCTTCTTGGTTCTTTTGGTAAAGTCACGTAGAAGGGGAGTAATAAAATAATAAAAATAAAACATAATAAAATAATTCTCACGACGTTTCGGCCACAACGCAAGCAGCCGTCCTCAGGTGAAGAATGAAACACCACCAAGCTTGGAGCGTATATTTAAGCTAGGTTGGAGGGGGGAGGAAGAGCACCTTGCATATTTTTTTGTCAAGGCGCTCTTCCTCCCCCCTCCAACCCAGCTTAAATATACGCTCCAAGCTTGGTGGTGTTTCATTCTTCACCTGAGGACGGCTGCTTGCGTTGTGGCCGAAACGTTGTGAGAATTATTTTATTATGTTTGATTTTTATTATTTTATTACTTCCCTTCTACGTGACTTTACCGAAAGAACCAAGAAGATGAATCCCTGCAGTCACGAAAGCTTTAAATCGAAACGATAAGTGACATAAAATCTCATCTCAACACATTGCCCAGGGCACCCAAGTGACCGCTGTCCTCGTGGGCACACTGTGACTCGGCACCTGGCCTGCAGATGGGCATGAGTCTGCCAGTCGGGGGACATGACTGCTATACCGTATCTTGTCTCCACATAATTTACATAGAGCCTTGTCCAAGGCGCTTTACACGGAATGAATAATAGTACATGTGAATGTAATGGAGGAGACGAGGTGAATGAAATAGAAGCAATGGGCAAATCTGCGATGTGTGAATTCGGCGAGATTGAAATTGATGACAGTGAATGATGATGAATAGATTGAATGAATAGGGAATGAGTGAGAGCCATCTGATGAGAATATGGAGAGGGAAAAGTAACGGTGGCGAATACGAGGTGGAGTTTAAGGGGTTGCGGGATGAGCTAGGGGTAACAATAAGTGAGTTTTGAGTGTGCAGCGGAAACTAGTGAGCGAAGGCGACTGTTTAATGTGGAGGGGGATGTTTGTTCCAGTGAAGAGGAGGGGGGGGGGACAAGAAGAGAGAAAGAGCGAAAGCGTGGATTGAGTGCAAGGAGAAGGAGGAGGAACTAAGAGAGACAGCAAAGATTGTGAACGCAGAGGGTGGGAAGGCGACACGTAGAAAGAAATTAGCGTGGCAAGTTATGGTGAGACAAAACCATGAAGGGATTTGCAGAGCAGGGTGAGGAATTTGAACAGGCAACGGTAATGGACAAGGAGCCAACGCAGTTGCGCGAGGAGGGTCGAGGTATGGGAATCATAGGGAGGGTTGAATATGAGCCCAGGAGAGTCATTTTGGACTTGTTGAAGGGGGGCAAAAGAGTAAATGCGCAGACCGAGCATAAGAGAGTTGCGGTAATCCAGACGGGTATGGATAAGGGAATGGATTGGAAGCGTTGCAGCAGAAATGGAAATAAGCGGTCGGATTTTGCGAATGTTGAACGAATGAAACCGGCAAGTATGGGTAGTGGAGGAAATGTGACCGTGAGGGAGAGGGAAGAGTCAAAGATAACAACAGTGAGGTTGTGGGCTGAGGAAACAGGGGAAATTGAAAAAGGAAGGAGATAAATGGTGGGAGAGTGAGGAGGTGAACGGGAGGTTTGGGAAAAGATAGTGACGTGACATCCAAGATCGGATAGAAACCAGATAGGATGAGATGTGGGAGGCGAGGGAAGAGGAAGGAAATGAGAAGAAAATGTTGATGTCATCTGCGAATAAATTATGGGGAAAGTTCAGCGAAGAAAGGAAATATGCAAGCCGTGAGAGAGAGAGAAAAGTAGGGGACCAAGAACTGACGCTTGAAGAGCACCAACAGTGAAGGGGGCTGGGGGGGGAAGCGGCGATGATTGAATGAGACCGCAGAGGGGCGCACGGAGAGGTAGGACTTTAGCCAGGAAAGTGGTGCGTACAGAGATACCAAGAGAAGATAGTGTAGAGAATAAGAGTCGGATGGTCAACCGTTTCGAAAGCTGAGGACAGATCGAGGAGTATAAGAATAGAGGCCAGCAGGGGCAGAGTTAGCCAGGTGAGTCTGAGCCGTTTCGGTTGAATGAGAGGGCCAAAACCCAGATTGGAATTGGGTGTAGAGAGAAGATACGTAGTAGGTAAGACGAGAGTGTACCAGGCGTTCTAAGAGTTTGGGGGGAAATAGGGGAGAAGGGAAATGAGCTTTTAGTTGGCAGGAGAGGAGGTATCAAAGAGGATTTTTTGAGGAGCGGTACCATAATGGCTGACTTATAGATTGCAGGAAAGACACCAGTGGAAAGGGAGGAATTGCATAGGGACACTAGGTCGGGTAAAATTAAAGGAAAGAGTCGGGGTAGAAGGGAAGCAGGGATGGGATTGAGAGCAAGTGGGTAATCTGGCAAATTTGGACCGTGACGTGGCACACAATTTCAAATGGTGTCAGATGATCTTTAGTATACACCGTGAAGCAGACGTCGTGTAGATCTATTTTTATGGTTTATATAATCAGTAGTTCATAATAAACGTTTTTGGGTTAGATCACGTTATTTATAAATGTGTCGTAACCCTCCACCACCCGACAGGGCCAATCAGTAAAAAAGTGTCACGTTGACAAAAGACAAATAGTTCACTACTTTAGCCCACCGGTGTGTTGAAGAGTGAATCCACAACATTTACAGTTTTTGGGTACGACGTTTCGCTGGTAATTACATCCGCGATCTAACTCAAAAACGTTTATTATGAATAATATTGGTCGCGAAAGCCTACGTGTTCTGCCTCACGGCAGGGGTTTGGCTCACAGCAGATGGGGGTGGGGGCGTATGTACACCGGAATTTCCTGTTTTTGATGCTAAGTTTGGTCACGTGACCAGGAAGTTGCGATTTGAGATTCCCGCTCAACCACGCGGGCGTCGGCCATTGCACACATAATTCAAGATGGCGGCACACATCGCATCCCAGTGAAGCCAGTCGCAATTGTCCATTGTGGGACTTTAAGAAGCATTGTCTGTAAGTTCGTTTATATTATTATAATATTGGCAATGCTGTTATAATGTTAGAATGACCGTTATAATGATGTAAATGCCTTTATAATGCTGTTAAAATGTTACGATAAATACGAGGCCTAGTTAACAACGAAGCCTGCAACTTTCCTTATTGTGAATGTTACTTGTAATTTAATAAGTCGAATCAAACTTGTACCCAAGTAACTTTATTGCGATCTGGAGACCAAGGATGACGAAATGTCTCATTCATAGTGCAGTGTTATGTGTAGTATTGTACATCTGGGGTGCAGTGTGATGATAACACGGTGTGCCTTTATGTAACACAGCAGCTTATGCTCTTGTATAGTTATTCAGTGGTAATGTAGGGGCCTGGTCCATCCAGGGTCTATTGTTTAGAGACATGTTATCTAAGACAATGTTATGATGCTGTGGTGTTCATTCATTGTGTTGGTGTTTCCGGGTATTAACAGATGCTGTATCTGTGCTGTTTTCTCACCAGTTTTACCTCGTTAAATTCAATAAATGACGTTTGGAGTCAGACGTTCATCCTGGCTCTGAGGGTTTATTGGACGCGAGGTTAACTACTCAGCTAGCGGTGCAACGCAGCGCACAGCGAGGCCGAGACACTACGTGTTAAACAATCAGCAGTATTAACCAAGGCGGCTTCAGGGCTCAAACCGTAAACCTTTGCAACAAACGGCAAAAGCCCCACCGCTTGGTTACGCTACCGCCCCGGAGCAGAATATTCCCAGTATAACCTCGCGTACTGCTGGGGCAAGTGCTGTGAGCGAGCACTTTCCGAGGCCAACACGGCACTTGGGGGCGGTGTTGTTAGTGCCACACCTTGCTGCCTCTCTCTCTCCCTAGCGCTGATGTTTCATTTGCCGACGGATGTGCGGTGGAACGTGGAGGTGCAGCAGCTACGCAAGAGCACGATATAACGCGGTGCTAACCGCGCATGCAGACTCCTCACCTCGTACTCCAGACCCTCCGCATGGTGGGCGTCCTGCTGCATGCTGGGAAGGTAGTCGCTTGAGTCAAAGTATTCGGATGGCAGCTCACAGAGGCTGCATGGGAGACACCAAGCGCGGCAAATGTCCTCGGAGTTATACGCGATGGAAGGCATGAGCAGCGCGCGTCTCGTGTACGCACACAGGGGGCTGCGTGGTGCTGGCCCGATGCTTTGTTTATTAACGCATCCCTCGGGTGATGTCACACACACGTGAGTAATTGCTGCACTGTGTGATTGTGGATTTGTTTCAATTCTGCGTCTCGATTCGTTTTAAGAAATTTTTTTTGAGTCTCCTCTATTATTACTGTCCTGTTCGTAGTTTTTTCCACTCCATAAGCATAATTGTAACAGGAGCAGATATGTTGCTTGCAATTTAAAAGCGATACTTACACATGCAAGTTGACGCTTTGCGAGCCTTAATAATTCATATTAAGCTTACGGATCGTTGCAGCATTGTATGTATGGACAAATGGATTTTACATTGAACCAAAATTGATTAAGATAAAAGCAATGTCAAAATATATAGCTTTGGTCCACTTACTGTATTGAGTCTGAGGATTGAACCAATTTGTGCTGTGTTATTCCCTCGTATGCATGGGTTTCCTCTGGCTACTCCAGCTTCCTCACACAGGAAGCCAAACACCCATAAATAGAAGAGGCCAAACATCACAATGCACAATCCCCTCCTGACAACAAGTCTTGGGCCACATTGAGGCTTTCCCAGATACATAATGAGCATTCTTATTGTGATAGGTTTTTACCCTTTCAACTGGTACAAAACTGACACCTTTATTTATATAAGGCATCATGTTTGCAATAACCACAACACAAGCAGTCAAAATGCAAACGAAGAAGCAACTATGATAATGATAATGATATGCACTGTCCTTGAAGTTGATTGGTCCACACCCGAGACAGCTTTTCTTAGAGCCTAGTCTCCATTGGTGTTGGACCAGATGACGCCAAAAGGTGTAAAACTCAAAAACAGCGCACAGCATTCTTACTATTGCGGTACAAGAGAGTCTGGTGGCAGTAAATCCACGACCCACGGCAAAGCATCATCACGGGCCACTGACCCCTGGGCCAGCAGCAGGGGATGCACGTTGGGCAGGGGCGGCGTGGCCGGGCTTCGTTGACCGCTGGGCGAGGGTGGCAACTCGGTCTGCGTGCTGGCGTCCGTGCGCGCGCGTCCGCCCGGTGGCCTCGGTGAGGCCAGCGACGGGCGGCCCCTGCGCAGCACCTCCACCACGACGGGGTCGCGCGCCGCTCGCAGCAGCGCCGCCTCCGCCACCGCCGCCTCCTCCTCCCCGTGCGCCGCCTTGCCGGAGTCCTTGCCGCCCACCTAGACGCGCGAGGGAGACTCGGGCGTGAACGCACGCGGCGGGCCTGTGTGTCACCGTGGCACTCCGGTGTCAATTGCGGACGCGGACGCGTCACCCGCTTCAAAAAGATAACGCGGCACTGAAAGCAAGAAATGCAGACATCCCTCCGGGTTGGATCGCGTGCCGTTGGGCACGATGTCTCACGCTTCTTCAGGAACTGCAGCTCTAAAACACAGCACAGCCGCGAAAACAGAAACATCTGAAAACAAAGAGAGATGGCAAAAAAATATGGCGTCCCCATGCTCCAATGAGCATTAGTCGGGTCACATCTGCATGATAACTATCGGTCTTGAGACGCTGGTGGAATTTTTCCACATTAACAAGGTAGGACCCAGTCTATCCGTGAGATGTTCAACGTCGCGTTCCGGCGTGGTAGAGATTCTCATTTCATTGAGCATTAAGCGACGATTAGCCGAGCAGATCTGCAGCCGGCATTTGAGCTCACGGCCTTCTGACTGCTGGCCAGGTTCATGTGGTATTGATCTGATCAGGAATCGTCCCTTGCGCACGTACCACTCGCTCACGCATAAAGCTCAGCCAAGTTATAATTGGGTTTTTACCCTTTAATCTGGCAACAAAACTGACACCTTTTTTACGAGGAGTCATGTTTGCATAGACCACAATACCTGCAGTCATAATGCAAACAAAAAACATAACTCTGATAATGTATGCACTGTCCTTGAAGTTGATTGGTCCACACCCGAGACAGCTTTCCTTAGAGCCTAGCCTCACATGGGTTGGACCAGATGACGCCAAAAGGCGCACAACTCAAAGACAATGCACCATCAGAGTATGAGAGCTCGGTGTAAGCATTTACACCATTGGTACCTCATTTGCCAGTAAAAAAATATGATAATTGGTTTCAGCCAAGTAATCCAGTGGTCGATTTCCTTCGTCGCCAGGAAAATGCACAGCGACCGCACTGGCACAGATCCGCACGGACGTACCCACCACACACTTTATTCAACAGCAGTCCCGGTTAAACGAGCGCATGTAATAAACGCGATTTGAAAGGCAAATGTGATTACGTGCCGCCGTAAGTATGCTCACACATTCCACTGTAAGCTCTCTCCTGAATGTGCCCCGGGGCTCGTGTGAAACCTCTTAAACAGCCAGGGAGCACTTAGCGGCAATGCCCGTGCGCCGACGCAGATTAACCCTTGACGAAGAACCTCTCGCGAGCCCCCCACCGTCCACGCCTCCTTCCTCGCGTTTACGAGAGCCGTAGTGCGAGCGTCAGGGCTGCGGTAAAAGTCGCACTGGGACCGAGCAGACCGCGATCGCTGGCAAGGCCATTCCGCTCGGAGCTCACTGGACAAAAGCAGACGAGAATACCGGATGGGACCAAAACTAAAAAGTGAACAAAAATTAGGAGGGGGTCCTGGCAGGGTGTTATGATGCCTCGCTTCACGAATTATTATCAAGTCCCTTGGCTCGCAATGCTTGCATTGCATCCCGCATATAAAGATCTATGCTTTTTTCGGCCAATGCAAATTATAAACATGATATGCTAATTTTACACTGAGGCTAATGGAGGGAGCATAAATGTGCAATTGAGAAAGCGAGAACATAAATGAGAATTAATTATTTCACTGGACCACCGCTAGGTCACGGTGAGGGACTGGAGGTTGGGTTCGGAGTTGGGCTGATGGGAGAGCTGGCAGTAGCAGGGCTTGGCTCTTCACCGATTACACTGGTCAACAACAAAAACACATTTTTTTTCTGGCCTGGACTTTTGCAGTTGTTTTAGACTAATTTCAGGGTGCTGATTCCAAATCTGATCTCAGATTTGGTCTATCACATCTCATTTTTATGCTATCGGCATACCCAATTTTCATTGATTTTACCCGAAACTAACTCTGTCACTTATGATTGCAAATTGTTGCGAGTCAGTGACTGCTTTAGTGTTAAAATATGGTGCTGTATTTTTAGGATAGTGTTTATAATGTAATTTTATGTAGATATCCACATTTATTTAATATTTTTCTTCTGCAGTTTTTATTGAAAATGCAATATTTGATATCTCAAAAACCTAATGTGATGGACCAAAACTGATGCTAGATTTGGAATCAGCACCCCGAAATTACCTTGAAACCGTTGGAATACCTTATGCCAGAAAAAGTGTGTTGACCAGTGTTATCTTCCAGGCTGCAAGTCGACTGGGGTAGGCATGTGAATATTTGCCAACGCGAGAGCTCCACCGGATGCAGTGTTTTTCCAGGTCACCGACTTGGAGACACCTGGCTGAAATAAAACCCTGGCTTAATTGGGAAAATTCACTTGGCAAAATTGCCCCTTTTTGCGAAAACTTGGCAGGACCCTCCTGAAAAAAGAGTCTTGAGACTCAGTGAGGCTTGCCCGTGTAAATGAGCATATTGATAATAACAATGATGAAAAGAAACTGCACCTGATTGACATTTAACAAAAACATAATTTTTTATTGTTAACTTATTTCATTTAAGCAGAGGCACAGTCATTAGCACACTACGCTCTAAACGCAGTGACCCAAGTTCAATTTCCAGCCACATACATCATTGGTGTATGACGCACCTCCGATTAGGACGGTTGGCTTAATACGGTGCGAATGAAGTTCAACATACATACATTGGATTGAGAAATGGACGCAACTTATTATTTGACCCCATACGGTGTTGTGTGTCACTCTGAAGTCATCTTGTACTGTTTGGTCTATCTTCTTGGTTCTTTCGGTAAAGTCACGTAGAAGGGAAATAATAAAATAATAAAAATAAAACATAATAAAATAATTCTCACGACGTTTCGGCCACAACGCAAGCAGCCGTCCTCAGGTGAAGAACAGGTCTGTCGGGAAGACAGCATCTGAATGAAACACCCCAGGCTTGGAGCGTATATTTAAGCTGGGTTGGAGGGGGAAGAGCGCCTTGAAAGAACCAAGAAGATGAATCCCTGCAGTCACGAAAGCTTTAAATCGAAATGTTTGGTCTATGTTTTAGTATGGAGATGCGATGTCTCATAGGGCCACAGCATGCTTAAATTAAGGGCTGGTGCAATGTGCACAAGTCAGTAGGGGTCTAAGAATGTATTCCCCTGGCAGTTATATGACTCGGGGTCACAATCTGATTTAAGTATTGATTCTGTTTTTGTCTCGTTGTTACAGTCTCATATTTGTATTTTCTCATGTTCACGAAATTGAACAGCATCGATGTTTACACGCGTGATTTGATACATGCATCTGGAGTCTGAAACAGGCTATGAATCTATGAATCCTTGCAAACCTACCACTCAAGACAAAACCATTTTCATCAAATGCCGTGGGGATGTTTGGTTTCTTTTTTTTTTAAACAGTCATTCTCCATCCACTGCTGGATGAGGGAAGGCCTCCACACACTGTATCGATCGTGGGGGGTTGCTTTGACCAAACTGCAGCATATTTGGTCAGTGCAGTTTGGTGAAACGGGGGCCCATGACCGGTTGGGATATCACCAGAGGATGACTTTATAGTCTGTAGGAGCAAGTGCTGTTAATGGGCATCTATTAAAGAGGGTGGTGTCTCCATCACTCTGCCACAGATGTCTCCTACGTACTCGTGATCACACTCCGCATCAGCTACTCATTTCAGGCTGGACCAAGTGCAGACAGAGACCACTTGCTACCGATGTCAGCCATGGCGAGGAGTTGAAACCAGGTTGCCAAGTGCATAGTGCAGTGTGCAAAACTTCCACACACAGGAAGACAAAGATCCCCCATATAGCCTTTGCAGACTTTTAGGGCAAGTGCTGTTAGCGAGAACCGATGAAGGCCGGCACGGCACACGAGGGGGTGGGTGGCCAGCACCACGCCCGGCCGCCTTTGTCTCCCCAGTGGCGATGTTTACACACTGCACCTTGTCCTCATTTGAGGCTGAGACGACCTAGGGGAGGTCCACGACCGATTCAAATAATCGTCACAGGTGTTGGCCGTGAACAGGAATCGAACTCGGGTCTAAAGGTTCCTAGTGCAGTGCGCTAACCACTACAGTGACTACACCACCACTACCCACACACAGCCTGAACAGACTGTTGGGGCAAGTGCCGTTAGCGGGCACCTATGAAGGCCAGCACGGCACACGAGGGAGTGGGTGGCTACAACCATGCGCGGCCGCCTTTGTCTCCCCAGTGATGTTTACACACCACACGAGGTATTCATTTTACGGCTGAGTCGACCTAGGGGAGGCCCAGGACCGGGAATCGAACTCTAGGGGCCGGGTTTGATGCACAGCGCGCTAGCCGCTACACTAGCGCTCCCCACAGACATAATGTCTCACTCCTGCACACACACTACGGCAATATATTTAGCATGACACATGCTGACGCACACACACGGGTTTACAATTAAAATAAATTATTCCACTTAAACGAACAAAATTTTTTTTTTTATTATTCCCATTCACCGTGTCCAAAATATAAACACTGTATTCATTCTGCCCTTAGGTGGGGATAAATGTAAGGAGATGTGATATTTCGATTTTTCCAAGCATTCATACCGAAATAAACAGCATTTACTGGAGCAAATTATCCATCAGCTACCCCACGGACACACTGGCAGACAGATCGCCTCTGCATGCACAGTGTGCCTATTAACATTGGACTGCTGCTGAGTGAGCACATGTATTGTCTGTGCACTCATACACACAATCAGCACTTAGAACTGCGTGCATATTGCACTGCATAGGACTAGCTGCGCACTGAACACAATCATAATCACACCACCACGATGAACCGGGGTTGCTAGAATCAGTTATTTTACATTTCTGGTTTGCCGCAAAGATAGAAATGTCAGGAGAAGTAAACTTAGCAGGTTTGTAATTCAGGAGGTTTTTATTGGGGTTGGATTATGTCGGTGTGGAATATTTTTTTACGATAACCACCACCACCCGACAGGGCCCAACAAATCAAGTTGTGACCCCATGGGGGAATATGCCAAATGATTTGTTTTTTTGGGCAAAACCAATATTGAAACAATTGGCATTATACCTTCACGATCTAATACAAAAGTAACTAATTATGATTCGGTATAATAATGGTCGTGAAAACGTACATTTGAAAATTACAGCTTTAATTATCTTAAACAAACGCATTCATGACCAACATTCCATTGGACACGGTTACCGGTTCGTGACTTCTGTTGGAGAGTGGTAATCGATTTTGTAAAGGAGTTGTGGTCTCTGCTCCACAACGCTGCAGTGAATGCACTCCTGGAGGGAAAGTAGTTGCAATGTCCCAGCATCATTTTACAATATTACTTTTAATGCAAATTATATTTAGTCAGGATTATTGATTATTTTATATTCTATGGTTCTTTCGGTAAAGTCACGTAGATAGAAAAAAAATAATGACCGCTTGTGTTGCGATCGAAACGTCGTGATATTTGTATTATTTTTTATTCACTTTATTTTCATTTTTATTATTTAATTGTTATTTTAAAAAATCTATCTACGTGACTTTACCGAAAAAAACGTAGAATATGAATTCTTGCAGTCACGAAAGTTTAAAGTCAAAATTTAATTATTGATTATTGAAGGGGTCGTCTGTTACTCAATAGCTCCTAATAGGTAATGATTCAGATGCCAATTTAAAAACCTATCATCAGCAAACCTCTCTTTAATTAATTCTTATTCATCCCAACCCCAATATGTAAAGGGCAGTCTGCAACTCTCATTACCCACTCTATGTGTGCCTCTCTAATCACGCACTATGGAAGAAGGACCAGTGCCCGAAACGTCACCCATAATATATTTATCCTTTAAAGGCCACAATGTCATAACGAATGCTGAGGGTTTCGGTTAAACGACAGAAGATGCATCACGTAACACTGCATGTCTGTTAAACACTGCACATAAAACACACGTGGGTACGGCCTATGGGCACCACTGCAGTTACATTCATTCACAACGGTACAACTTGTGTAGGAGCACCCACCCACATTCACCACCTCATCCACGTCACCTGCCACTCACTCCCCTGTGCCAGTGTACTGCATATACTCCAGCTACAGTATGCACACCTGAGGAAGACCAGTAGGCCGAAACGTCGATATAATGATCTGTTTTACAATACTCTGAAAAACTGTTCATTTCCAAGCTGTTATTTTGAACCGTTTGACACGAGGCTTGCCCATCGCGATGAGACGTGACACGCATCAGCAGTCCGCTGCACATGCTGCTGTGACATGCACATTAATACAGATCAATTGACATCTCTTGGTCTCTCCACTGCTGGGTGAAATCCTCCACACGCCATAATCAACCGCGGTCCATCCGCTGGTGAATGAAAGCCTCTCCAATGCTCGTCCACATCGCGAGCATGAGATGCCACAGACAGTAGTCGTGCTGCAGCCGTACAGTCTATTAACATACATGCGCCTTATTACACATTAATGCACAAAATGTCACACCTCGCTTCTGCATAGCGGCTGCGGTGTAATATCAACCAACGCAAGCTCGAATCCAGCCAATCATCCTTCCCGGGGCCGATAAAACTAAGAACACTCTACGAACGGCCACAATAGTGGTCGGACCTCTGGGGGACACTGCCTAGGGCACCTGTCCCGGGAATTGTGACGGTGTAATATAATACACATGCAGCTACGTAGCAGAGGCGAGCAATGTTATATAACCATGCACGATATACACGTCTGGGAAGCTAAGCCGGACTGGTCCTGGGTAGATGGATGCACGCCATGTCCGTCAGATTGCAATTATTAAAATAAATAAACTCCGGCTCATAAAGGCCGCGGCGTGGCTACATTGCGTGAGCAGAGCAGCAGTATCCGTCATTGTGCTGTACTTCTATGCTCGCCTGGCCTTTACACAACCCAGCATTGACCAACGCGGTGAAGTATGGTCAAATAACCCCCCCCCCACCCCCCCCCCCTCCTCACCACCACCACGACACCGCACAGGCCCTCGTACCAGCAGAAAAGCATTGCACGCGATGTCTGATACACGTACGGCTAAGTAAAGCACATATCTACAGCACCCATGCACAATGCACCGTGTACCCCAGTCTCTAGCGGCCACGTCCCTTGCACCACCCAGGGGTCAGCGTGCCACGCGACCTCCTACCGCGAGTTAGAAATCTGCAGAAGCTCCCCCCACCCACCCCCCACCCCACCACTCACCTGGCAAACTTCATACAGCAGCTTGTACTGCTCGTCCTTGGAGCGCAGTGCGCACAGCGTGCAGCCCATGACACACACACGCGCACACCAGCCCCCCCCTTTTTTCCTCCACGCCTCAATGGTTTCTCCCACCCCCCGGGACCCGCTTGCCCCCCCCTGCCCCCTGCCCCCCCGGGGTTGTCGCGCGCGAGGGCTCCGCTCGGTGCCCGCTCGGCGCGCGCGCGCGCCACACTGAGGCCACGCGCTGGGTGAGCCCATTAATAGTCGAGTGGTGGGGGGGGGGGTGCGTGACGGCGGAGGCGGGGATTTAGTGGACGTGCCTCATGAATATTTACTAAACCCTGCGATACGCGCCTACCAATGATGGTGGACGGGCATTGCTAACTGTGATTAATATTAATACGGCGAGCACCAAACGAGATGGTTTAGAAACCGCCTATCCAATTAATATTTATGCTATTCCCGTTTGCCAATGATCAGCGCAAGGCTCATGAATATTAATTAGACCGTAGCTTGGCGCTTCCAAACCGACCAATGAGACGCGGGCCCGATCTCATTAACATCTAATTAGGCCCCGCGTGTTTTTTTTTGTCGCGAACGCCTCCTCGATGAGCAGCGCGCACGCGGTGATGGCTGAAATGTGACTAATTGTGAGCGGAGAGCGCGCTGAGTGAGCGCCTCGCTCGCGGGCCCGTGGGGGAGCCTCGCGATGATGGCCCCTCCGCTCGCTACGCCGCGAGAAGGCGGCGGCGGCGGCGGTGGCAGCAGCAGCCGGGGCCGTGCACAGCGCAGAGGCGGCTGCGATGATGAATGTAACATCGCACGCACGCGCGCTGTCTCCGCGTGCTGACGCGAAATTAATTGAATTAGCGACGAGCAACGCGTCCACATTCGCTCCCAACGCCTTTGTTGATCCGATTCGATCACCGATTGCTGTGTTTGACGCGCGCGTGTGGGTGGTGGGGTCACGTTTAACCCCGTGAGGACTTTCGAATCGATGCATGTCGCGAAAGGGTTCGATGCATTTTCGAGACGATGTGTGGCCATCGGCGCTCGCAACGCGCACGAGACGGGAGCCATGGAATGGACATCGTGTGTGTCTAGTCGAGCTGATGTCCGGTGTATTAGTAACATCGTCGGACTCGTGAGGGATGGCGCTGGCTTGGGGGAGAAGCTTCTCTTCATCCAGCAGTGGATTGACCATGACAGGCAGCGGGGCAGGCAGTGCTGGCGGTCACTGGGTCGGGGTCGATGGCTCCTGGGATTTGGGCGCACAGTGTTGGCGTGCGGTGCTTTTTCTACAATATTTTGCCATCTTTTCTTGGATTTTCCGTTTGCACAGAGTCACTTTAAGATGTTTTCTTGTTCATGTTTTTTTTTGTTTGTTGCGGTTGCACCCGATTCAAGAGCCGAATGGCTCACAGGGCTATACCTAATAAATGAAACTGAAAAGACTGAAACGTTTAAACACCCAGCCTTCAGCCACGGGGCTCAACTCAATAGCCACACGGCAGAGGTCGCAAACGGGTTTTGATTCCGTACCCGTACCCGGCCGCACCAGGGTCGCAAACGGGTACCCGTACCCGGCCGTACCCGTACCCTACCCGTACCCGGCCGGGTACGGGTAGGGCACGGGTATCGGGTACCCGATTGCGACCTCTGGGATGAAGCCATGTTGCAGGCGCGGGTGGGTTGATTCTAGGAACTTGAATTGTGAGAAGAGACAAGACGTTGGGAAATGAGTGACAAACGGTGACTCACCAGTGACTCACAGCCTACCCGTACCCGTACCCGGCCGCACCAGAGTCGCAAACGGGTACGGGTAGCCGGTAATCGGGTAGGGTACGGGTATCGGGTACCCGGTTGCGACATCTGCCACACGGACAAACTGTGGGGTCCATCCGTGTGGCGCTACGATTCTTGCGCTCATGCCCAGCACGATTGACGTTTAGCACAACGATGACGACCCCTTACCCAGGAAAGCGTCGCCGAGGCTCAAGACTTTTCAGGAAGGTCCTGCCAGGTTTTTAGCAGTCAGGGGACGTTGCTGCTGCTGAGTTTGATCCCAAATGAGTAATTTGCAGGTAAGGGGCCGTCCATAAATGACGTCACGCACCTAGGGGAGGGGGGGGGGGTGGTCAGACATGTGTGACGAGTGGGGGGGAGTTGAGAAATGTGACGTCACATCAAAATGCGCAACTTTAAATAAATATAGACAACACGTTCTACTTAATGAAATATACTTTTTAATCAATGTTTTCTCCTACAACATCAGAGTGCAGCGCCACATTAAATACGCACTACAATGACAATAGTTTAAAGCGATTTGAAGCATATTTTATTTTGGGGGGGGGGGCAGAGCTTTGTGACGTCATATTTGAGGGGGCGTCTGCCTTTTTGTGACGCCGTGTGACAAGGGGGGGGGGGGGGTCAAAAATCGTCAAAAATCGCGTGACGTCATTTATGGACGTCCCCTAATTTTTCAATATTGGGATGTGGTTTGTCCAATACCAATGACATTGTAGGTTTGTGTTTTGGTACGGTAGAACATTGGGGAATGTGGATGAAACCCAAGCAGAACCTCCGATTAGCACGGTTGGCTATGTACGGCGTGAAAGAAGTTCAACATACAGAACAGGGGGAGGACCAGAGGTCGCAAACGGGGTTTGATTCCTTACCCGTACCCGGCCGGGTATCGGGTAGGGTACGGGTACGGGTACCCGATTGCGACCTCTGAGATGAAGCCATGTTGCAGGCGCGGGTGGGTTGATTCTAGGAACTTGAATTGTGAGAAGAGACAAGACGTTGGGAAATGAGTGACAAACGGTGACTCACCAGTGACTCACGTCCTACCCGTACCCGTACCCGGCCGCACCAGAGTCGCAAACGGGTACCCGTACCCGGCCGGGTACGGGTAGCCGGGTATCGGGTAGGGTACGGGTATCGGGTACCCGATTGCGACCTCTAGGGAGGACATACAAACTCCATACAGAAAGCCATTCGAGTTGGGAATCGAACCCTGGCCCTTCTTGCTGTGTGACACAATTGTTAACCCTCCGTCATTCTTCCGTGAGTTAAAATCCCAGTCAGCGGTTGACTCGTTTCATCATGACAACATAAAAGAGTTAAAGGTCAGGTAAAGGTACAGCCCTGCAATTGCCCGCTCCCTCCGCTGCTTGCAGAAGGGCCTCCGCTCCGGAAAGTTCTAGAGTGCCCCTCTCGTGGATATTTGTCTACTCTTCCACGCTGTCCAGACGTCTTGGATGAGTGGGAGTACCCACACTTTACCCCACCACACACGACCTGCCATGTATAGTGCTGGGTGGACAGGGGCGGTAAGGGCGATTTTAAAACGCGTCCAATATTTCAGCTGCCGAGCAGGGACATTGAACCGGTTACCTTGATCTGCACGTAATTATGACAAAAGCTAAAATATGGAGGAAGAAAAAAATAATTCTTCCGAATTGCTCAACTTTTCTGAAAGGCACTGTGATATATTTACAATGATTTGCTGTGGACAGAATTTTGTTGTGATCTATACGCGCGCCAAATAATTGCACACTCACAGTGCCGCATACCATGTTAGCCGTGATGACGCTGGTTAGAGAAATGAAAGCATTATTCTGCCAAAAGGGAGATAATATTTTACTGGCACTTAGACAGTTTTACAAGCTGTTAACAGTTTATAGGCAGTTTGCAGAGTCACAGGCAGTCGAGTTTACATTCAAAGTTAATACCCACCCTTATCCAAACTCATGAACATGAATAATCATAATCACGACTGCACACTTTTACGATCCATGTATGCTACTGTGCGCTGGCTTTTAAAAAATAAATTCTCACAAAGTGTTCAATCACTGTTAAAATAAGTTTGTTTTAATGAAACCCATGCTGGTTCAAAAGGGCAGTTGAAATTTTCACTGCTGAGTTCACATGTTAGCATAAGCCAATTTCTGCACATATTTGGTATAAAATTGCCAATTGCCACTATTTTCTGACGATTTAGACATTTTTCAAAGAAAAATCTCATCTAGGTTCAGGCACTGGCACAGCACATCATCCATCTGAGGTCAATAAAATTAGTACAACGATGCAAAGTCAACGGTGGTTGTCCTTTGGGGAGACCAGTCTCACACCATGGGAATTGTGGAATTTTCACAACCCAATGAATCATCTTGCAAATGAGACCCTTACCCGCGTCTCTTTGAGTTCTCACCCAGTCGTATGTACAGTGAGGGAAAAAAGTATTTGATCCCCTGCTGATTTTGTACGTTTGCCCACTGACAAAGAAATGATCAGTCTATAATTTTAATGGTAGGTTTATTTGAACAGTTACAGACAGAATAACAACAACAAAATCCAGAAAAACGTTTGTCAAAAATGTTATAAAATGATTTGCATTTTAATGAGGGAAATAAGTATTTGACCCCTCCGCAAAACATTATTTAGTACTTGGTGGCAAAACCCTTGTTGGCAATCACAGAGGTCAGACGTTTCTTGTAGTTGACCACCAGGTTTGCACACATCTCAGGAGGGATTTTGTCCCACTCCTCTTTGCAGATCTTCTCCAAGTCATTAAGGTTTCGAGGCTGACGTTTGGCAAGTCGAACATTCAGCTCCCTCTACAGATGTTCTATGGGATTAAGGTCTGGAGACTGGCTAGGCCACTCCAGGACCTTAATGTGCTTCTTCTTGAGCCACTCCTTTGTTGTCTTGGCCGTGTGTTTTGGGTCATTGTCATGCTGGAATACCCATCCACGACCCATTTTAAATGCCCTGGCTGAGGTAAGGAGGTTCTCACCCAAGATTTGACTGTACATGGCCCCGTCCATCGTTCCTTTGATACGATGAAGTTGTCCTGTCCCCTTAGCAGAAAACACCCCCAAAGCATAATGTTTCCACCTCCATGTTTGACGGTGGGGATGGTGTTCTTGGGGTCATAGGCAGCATTCCTCCTCCTCCAAACACGGCGAGTTGAGTTGATGCCAAAGAGCTCCATTTTGGTCTCATCTGACCACAACACTTTCACCCAGTTGTCCTCTGAATCATTCAGATGTTCATTGGCAAACTTCAGACGGGCATGTATATGTGTTTTTTTGAGCAGGGGGACCTTGCGGGCACTGCAGGATTTCAGTCCTTCACGGCGTAGTGTGCTACCAACTGTTTTCTTGGTGACTATGGTCCCAGCTGCCTTGAGATCATTGACAAGATCCTCCCGTGTAGTTCTGGGCTGATTCCTCACCGTTCTCATGATCATTGCAACTCCACGAGGTGAGATCTTGCATGGAGCCCCAGGCCGAGGGAGATTGACAGTTCTTTTGTGTTTCTTCCATTTGCGAATAATTGCACCAACTCTTGTCACCTTCTCACCAAGCTGCTTGGCGATGGTCTTGTAGCCCATTCCAGCCTTGTGTAGGTCTACAATCTTGTCCCTGACATCCTTGGAGAGCTCTTTGGTCTTGGCCATGGTGGAAAGTTTGGAATCTGATTGATTGATTTCTTCTATGAACAGGTGTCTTTTATACAGGTAACACGCTGAGATTAGGAGCACTCCCTTTAAGAGTGTGCTCCTAATCATAGCTCGATACCTGTATAAAAGACACCTGGGAGCCAGAAATCTTTCTGAATGAGAAGGGGTCAAATACTTATTTCCCTCATTAAAATGCAATTCAATTTATAACATTTTGACATCTGTTTTTCTGGATTTTTTTTGTTGTTATTCTGTCTCTCACTATTCAAATAAACCTACCATTAAAATTATAGACTGATCATTTCTTTGTCAGTGGGCAAACGTACAAAATCAGCAGGGGATCAAATACTTTTTTCCCTCACTGTATGTTGTACTTCTTTCGCACCGTACGTAGCCAACCGTGCACCACGCAGACCTGGCTGCTGCACAATAATGAAAGGGGCGAAAAGGACGTCCGGCTCGAGGCGGACACACAGCGAGGGGCACGAGGTCACGTGGCGCAGGCGAGAGAGAGAACCCCGGCATTCTCAGACCGTGCCGTGCGTCATTGCTCAGACGTGACGCACGAAGTCCATCGCGCTCCCCTTGCTGGCACTGGGCACCCGGCTTCGGAAGCGGATTCATACTCTTAGGTTTTTTTCGGAAAAGTCACGTAGGTAAAAAAATATAATAACAATAAAATAAAATTTTAATAATTGAAAATAACTCAATTAAATCACGACGTTTCGGAGGCAACACAAGTCTCCGTCTTCAGGTGGGACCGTCACAGCTGAATTTACTGTATCAAGTGAAGAGAAATCCAAGGGACAAGATCTTAAATACTGGTTAAGGGGAGGGGGGAGGAGCCCATCCAAATGTGGCAGTCAGGGACTGGGAGGGTGGGGCGGGGCTAGAAGGGAAGGTGGGCGGGGCTAGAAGAGGAAGGTGGGCGGGGCTAGAAGGGGAAGGTGGGCGGGGCTATAAGGGAAGGTGGGCGGGGCTAGAAGGGAAGGTGGGAGGGGCTAGAAGAGGGAGGTGGGCGGGGCTAGAAGGGAAGATGGGCGGGGCTAGAAGGGAAGGTGGGCGGGGCTAGAAGGGAAGGTGGGCGGGGCTAGAAGGGGAAGGTGGGCGGGGCTAGAAGAGGGAGGTGGGCGGGGCTAGAAGGGAAGATGGGCGGGGCTAGAGGGGGAGGTGGGCGGGGCTAGAAGGGGAGGTGGGCGGAGCTAGAAGGAAAGGTGGGCGGGGCTAGAAGAGGGAGGTGGGCGGGGCTAGAAGGGAAGGTGGGCGGGGCTAGAAGGGGAAGGTGGGCGGGGCTAGAAGGGGAGGTGGGCGGGGCTAGAAGAGAAGGTGGGCGGGGCTAGAAGGGAAGGAACAAGTGAAGAACCTCCCACAGGGGTTACGGCCGATGTTGGCTGCCAAAACCAAAATAGCAGCGTTGTAAAACGCTGGGGATGTCAGCAACTCGGTAAAATAGACTGGTACCTGTCAAATAAGATGGTACAAATATGCGTAGTTAAATCTTTTTTACGTGGTTAATAACATCTTTCCAATGATTGCTCAGTTTGTATCCAACATCACGGTTGAAGTTATGTCTATGTTTGTACATCTGGATGGCTTCGTGGACAAACTTTTGATGGTAGCCAGAAGGTTTGCAGAGCACCTTGGTCTCGGAAAAGACAATATCATGAGAGCCCACAGCGTTGTAACAATGATCAACGACGGCGGAATAATAAATTTTGCCGTGTTTCAGATCTGACTTGTGCTAGATTTGATTTTCAAATCAAATCTAGAATTTGGAAGCGGAGTTGCAAGGTTGTGGAGAGGAAAGTTCGCTACACACTCCACATGCACGCAAGCACTCGCATCACCCCCCCCCACACACACACACACAAGGATCTAATTGTTAAATTGGTCAATTGTTGGGTCAAGTGCTGTACACAAGTGCTTATTATTAAGGATGCTCTAGATAGGACCAGGCTTAGATAAGCAGGCTCGGATAGACCAGGCTCAGTTACACAAGGCTAAGTTAGACATTGAGGCTGTGTGCAGCTGTTACAGAGGTAGTAGAAGTTCAACACACTTCATCCAGCCAGCTCGTGTTAATGTCATTTATTTATCCAGGAAAGCCTCGCTGACAAACGAGCGTTTTGCATGGCGAGTACTTGTAGCACATCCACATGGACGACGACGGGAGAGTACCCGGAGGTCCGTTCAGACGCGTTAGTTCAAACGTCCACTTGCTGTACCGCCTTCTCCTGGTTACTTCGCATTTCGGCGGGTTTGGAAGTACTCTTTGGTTCTTTCAGTAAAGTCACGTATAAAGATAAAATAATAAATTAAATACTAGCATACGACGTTTCGATTGGAACACAAGCAATCATCATCAGGTATAAATGAAATAGAAACACAAATCTAGTATACTTAGAAATGTAATGTAATACAACAGAGAGTCGGATAACATAACAGTCAACACCCTACCTGGTTGATTACGTTCTTCCTGAGAATGCTAAATTTGAGAGAGAGAGATAAAACACAGAACCAGAGACATATCGACAGACATATAAGTAAAGTCACATACGTGACTTTACCGAAAGAACCAAAGAGTAATTCCTGCAGTCACGAAAGCTCCAAATTAAGTTTGGGTTTTAGAAGTGTCACAGATCTATCTGTGATCCACCAATCCTCGTACTGGATCACAGGCGTGCGCCACCCAGCACGCTGGCCGTGCAGATTGGTGGGTGAAAGTCTGAGACGAGAGCGAAGGGAAATCCTCGTGTACGCCGCTGCGTCACACAAGTGTATGCGCGGTATTGAACACGGTATTAAACCCGTGTCCGTGCGTGGTGGAGTTTTAGTTTGGTACTTTGATTAGGCTCAGCGTTAGACAGAGGAGCAGCAGAGAGGCATCGACATTAGAGCGAGTGTGCACACATACAGGCCATGCCAATCGGGTCTGAAACGGATTATCGCATTGCAATAGAACAACAGCCTTTGTGTGTTTGTGCATTGCTTTCCAATTACTGTGGCCGCATATTGTGGCATTACAGCTCTTGAAAGCTGGCCAGGTGAGTTCTGTGCCAAATGCTAATGCGTCTGTTCTTCGCTAACCTACCAAAATATGCCATAGTGGAGGTGGACGGGTGTCTCCCGGGGGAGTCGGCCAATATCCGAGCCCAGGGCACTGGGCCACCACCGCTTCAACGCTGAGTTCAAGCCCTGGGTTCGGACAGGAAGCAGAGTACCCCCCCCTCGCCAAATGCAGCGAACACTGAACTTGACAGTCCTGCACAGCAACGTGTCTAGACGTGGCTAAGAGACACCCACAACATTTTGGACAAATATTCAGGTATCAACGAGGCCACGTAAATGTTGACCGTGCCGACGATGAAACCTTAGCAGGTCAAGCTCCGATGGGCATTTTACCTGCTGCATGGCCAGAAAGTGAATGCAGGCAGAAGCCGCTTACGAATACAAACGCACGCACAGAAATAATTTACAGCCGTTTGTCAATCCACTACTGGATGATTTGCCTTTGAACACCGTGTTGGCTATGGCGGTTGGCTACGTACGGTGCGAAAGAAGTTCCACATGCGTGGTGATTTTTGACCATACTTCACCGCGCTCGTCAGCGTGGCTTGATGAAGTGGGGGGGCATGGAGAGAGGCCTCTTTCCTGTAGTTGCCAAAATTACTAAACATATTTCTTTTTTTACAGAAATCACCCACCACTGATGTTAGTCGTGGCCAGAAATTTAACTGAGGTCACCAAAGTTCAGAGCGCAGTGTGCTAGCCACTGCATGACCACCCCCGATAGAATCTAAATTGGCACGCAACAACTATCACCATAAATGAAACAATTATAATTGATGAATCAATGAATCACTTCATCCCCCATACCAAAGGTGCGTTTCCCCTCATCATCTCTCTCATCCTCTCACAGCACGGGCGCTTGGCTTCACGCACCCACCCCAAGTTCACCGTTAATTTGCAAACCGTTTGTACGCCCCCCCCCCCCCTCGCGAGCAGCCCTCGTACGCTCACAGCGGTGCTGAACAGTCAAGAGCCTCCATAAAAACCAGGCATGGCTCTAGCTCCTCTCGGATCGGGGGGAGGGGGGGGCAGTAAAGCTGCTGTGTGGGGGGCCACCGTGACCGCCCTTCACCGTTGAGCGGAGTGAGCGTGGGTGGGTGGGGGGCCAAAGGGAGGTTTTGGTGGTGCAGGACCCAGTCCAGCGGCCCGCTAACGCGGGGCCCGGTAAGAATTGTCCCATGGAGGTTGTCGGTTGCGAGCTAGTTCACAAACTGTGTTACATTTGAGGGCTGTTTTTCACGCAAACCCGTTACTGGCATAACCGGTAGAGTGCCTCAATCACAACCAAGCGATACGGTGTTTCCGCTGCAGAAGCCGTCCCGTGCCACTTATGTCACAAGCAATGAATGAGTCGATTCGCTTGTAGATGACGGGGTGACGCTGCGTCCTCACGGCATACTGATTGATGTCACGTGCAATGAACGTGCCATTAGCCCCGCCCCTGGCCCTGCTTGGCTCCGAGGCAAATGTTTTGCGAGTCCAGGGCATCACAGTTTTGGTTTTGGCCGGACAGGGAAAATAGCCGGTGGAAAATCACCCGTGCCCCACGCCTGCTCGGCTCGGATGTACAGGTGGAAAAAAACAACGTCTGGGATACAACGCCAAGTACAGTGGTGGGATACAACGTCAAGTCCAGAGGTGGGATACAACGCCAAGTACAGTGGTGGGATACAACGTCAAGTACAGAGGTGGGATACAACGCCAAGTACAGGAAGGGAACTGCACGGACACGTCCGCCACGCTTCCGCAAGCGCAGCCTGAGGTCACGAGCTCTTGACCGTCTGGTTGCTCCCCCCTGTTTTATTACGAGGGATTTAAATGGCTAGCTTTCAAAATCTATCAGCGATGACAATTGACTTTCCCATTAGACATGGGGCGCCATTCACACAGCGATGAGCCTCGTAACGAAGAAGCATATTAAAGGGTTACCGGGGGGTTCTTCAGCTCAGTGGAGCGGAGTGGTGGCGCTCATCTCTCGCCCACGGGGCCCGGCCGAAGGTGGAACGTCCACATTCCTATGGAAAGGGACAGTCTCTCCATAGGACAACCACCGATGGCCTCCTGTAAAGTTGTACTTGTATTATTATGAAGCACCGAGGGACGATGACCTGAGGTTGGAAGGAGTCAATGGCGATACAGACATCTATAGTTCCTATTTTTCTGTATTTAATAAAGTTAGTCAAAGCGTTTGTTAAAGTTAGCCGCTGCAAATAACGCGCGTCTGACACAGTGATGCAGCCTGAGGTCACAAATGAACACTATGAGATCTCTTTTACCAGTGGCAAAATATAATGGTAGGTTTTTACCCTTTTAACTGGTACAAAACTGACACCTTTATTCAAGGCATCATGTTTGCAATGACCACAACACAAGTAGTCAATAAAGCAAACAAAAAGAAGCAACTCTGATAAGGATAATAATATGCACTGTCCTTGAAGTTGATTAGCCCACACCCGAGACGGCTTTCTTTAGAGCCTAGTCCCCATTGGTGTAGGGCCAGATGACACCAGAAGGCGTACAACTCAAAAACAGTGCAATATCAGAGTATTGAGAGTTCGGGGTAAACATTTACACTATGAGATCTCTTTTACCAGTGGCAAAATATAATGGTAGGTTTTTACCCTTTTAACTGGTACAAAACCGTCACAAATGAACTTAAAACTTTGGATGCAGTACCACACATGAATCCACGTAATCTAATAAACGACAACAGCAACTGAACTGGAAAGGCCATTTGCACGCGACGAACTTAAATTTGTATTCACGAACCGACATTTAATTCAGTCCCCAAAGATGCCCTCACTCAGCACGTGGAGCGAAACGTCGGGCAGCACGCGGAACAACAACGCGCGGCACGACCCCGCCAAAACTCACTGCGTTGCTTGTTTAAAGGATAAAACCTGAGTGAAACTCTAAGAATTTATTGACCAGAAAAACCCCGACTTGCACATCAGTAACCCCAGACATACATGCGTAGAAATTTGCATAATTTACTCAGGAACGAGCGCGCCGATGATGAATCAAGCGTTGTCTGGAACAGCCACGACGCAGCGCCTGCCAGCCACGGTGAATTGCCTGCCGTGAAACAACCCCCCACCCCACCCCCCCAACAAAAACACCCACCACCCACGACATAAATACAACGGAGCGCATCGGGGCCGGGCCAGTGCGACAGAGGCATTGTAACTCTGCCTTTTAGAGCCGTCATCTTTTACAGCGCAGCAGCGTTCTCCGCGCGGAATAAACGCGGCGATTTACATACACGGGGCTTGCGCGCACACAGCGCTAGGTGGGCACGCTGGAGGTGCATTAACCACGCCGGGATGTGAAGGGTGCGATAACGCCCAGGCTGGGCACTGGAAGGGGGTTTATTGCTGCTGGGCTTTGACAGCTGCTGGTGCTGATGCTGGTGCTGATGCTGCAGGCGGGCGGGCGGGCGGGCAGCGTCCACTGCTGCTACTGAGAGGCACAAAAACAACAGCCCACGTGGCCGCGCTCGTTCGCACAAAGAGAAGGATTCCACCCCCCGCCCCGTGTAGCCTTCGACAGACTGTTGGGGCAAGTGCTGTAAGCGAGCACCTTTGAAGGCTGCCGCACACGCATGCACGCACACACACACAGACACACACAAAGACACGGACACCCACACATACACAGACACACACAAAGACACAGACACCCACAGATACACAGACAACAACAACCGCCATTCGCCACTAGGTGGCGGTGACGCCACCACGACGCTTGTGCCAGGCTATGTGCACCTTGAAGCCAGGTGAAGTCTCGAATGCCCGTTGGCAGGAGGTCACGGGGCAGACCCAGGTGCCACGGGTCGACTGACTGAGATGACTGAGATGACTGGCTGATGCACCACCTGTGCCTCCTACTGTGTCAACTTGCTATGCTTTAGCCACCCAGCGCTTGTTGTGAGCGTCGCTCCTCCACCCTCCGTTGTTGTTGGAGGGCGACTGCCTCCAACTGCCCAGTAGCGTCCTTCACGAGCCTCCTCCACAGAGGCCGATCTTGACACTGCTGGTACCAGTCATCGGCAAGTTCACTCAGCTCCACATCCTCCTGTACCACATCACTCCATCTCTCCTCTAGCCCGTGCCGCGCCCGTTTAGCCCCCTCGATCCAGCCGAACAAAAGCTGTTTGGGCATGCGGTGGGTGGGCATGCGGGCTACATGGCCCAGCCAACGCAGCCTTGCCTGTAGGGGACTTTGTCCAGATCTTTCGAGGATTTGTGAGCTCCTCACACAATCCAGCCTGGTTAAACCCAGGATTTATCGTAGACAGGCCAGCCTAAATGTCTCTAACCTGTTCCATTAGGGGGGTCCACGTTTCGTAAGCATAGAGAAGGGAGGGAATGACTGTGGCCAAGAAGACCCGTGCCTTCTTGCGGAGCGACAGACCAGGTGGGGGCACAAGTAACCACGACCACCACTCCTCGCCTCCGGTTGATTGGAAGGCGAGCCCAAAGTAACCTGGGGCTTACAGCTTCCCACACCTCACCACCACGCTCCCACGCCCCCTTCATTCGTTTGTTCAGAAGAAGAGCCACTCCCTGTTGCTTGGCAGTCTCCTGCCCCGAGTATAGGACTGTCCACCCCTCATGATGGCAGGAGCCAGAGCCGGTCCACCGGACCTCCTGAATAACACAGAGATCCAGGCGGTACCGGTCCAGCTCCTGACAGAGGAGTGGCAGCCTCTCCTCCGCAATGAGCGTTTGAACATTCCACGTGGCCATCCGCAGTGGCTTTTTGTTGTTTCTGGAGGAGCCCCGAGGGTAAAGATTCAATCTCCTGGCTCCGCTAAATGGGGTTTGGTCAGGAGACGTCATAGACGCCTGTCACCCCGGGGCCTCCGGCACAAGCTTGTTAATTACAAATTTCGGTCGTAGTTTAGTGGTAGTTAATTGAAGGTGGAGGGGTTACCAGCCCCTCGCACCTGTGATGCCGCCGCCACGAAGCCGTTCGGCAGGCGCCCAAACCCCCGACTTCGCCACCACCAAGCAACGGAGCCAACCCCGCGTCCCCCTCACCTCACCTCACACGAACACACCCGCACGCATTCCCCCCCCCCCATAGAGCTCCGAGGGGAGGTCACCTGGCCGACCGGTTTTTATCCGAGAAACCCTTATCGGGGTTAACTCTCACGGTTTCCGGCGATCAGGGAATTGGACGACCTCCCCCGTGCTACGTTGCGCCGCGGCGCTGCGACCAGCCGTAATATGGTGTGGTCGCGGCATGGGGCATTCGGCCACCGCGGTTGAGGTGCATTTTCCCCCCACACACACCCCCACGGGTCGACGGGGCAAGCAGGGGAGGGACGGGACAGCACGAATAGCGGGACCGCAGGAGCTGTTGCGCATAGTCATGGAGGGTTGGGATAATTACGCTTGAGCGCGCAGGCACCATTGTTAGGGGAGTTAAAGGATAAGGCTATTAGTATAAATAATTGGGAGAGGGGAGGCGCGCGAGGAGCCATGCACAGCTTCCCACGACGGGCCTTTGTGATGGACACCGCCGCATGAACCTCGATGAGGGGGGCCTGCGTGAGAAAAGGATTGATTGGAATTTGCGCCGTGCAGGTCGCTCATTGATTAGCGGAACAAAGGCACCGCGGAGCTGCCTGGCCCGGGCGAGGGGGGCGCGTGCCATTGTTTGGAGTTCACGCCGCGCGGACAAAGGATTAATTAGCATAGCGAAGGCGCACGGTGCGTGGGAAGGGGGTAGGGGTCCGGGAATCAGGATAAATGGGAAGCGCAAAGGGGAAATCGGACGGTTCTCTCCAGGCCAGCGGACCCGCAGCAGCTCCAGCCAGCGACCCGGACGTCCGTGCGACGCATCGAGGTGCGCTGTTAGCACCGGGAGCAGCGAACCACCGCGGGCACCAAACAGTGAGTGGGGAGGTGAAGTAGGGTAGCGTAAGCCGATACATAGGGAATAGGTACAGGTTCGGGTGGAATAGGCCAGCCTCGTCGACTCACTGATTCCACATCAATTCGCAGGTAGCATATAATAAATCATTAATAGCGAAGCGTGGTCTCGCGTGATCTTGTTGAGCAGTGTGTCGCGTGGGGAGCTGCGCGTGTGTGCGTGCGACCACCCCGTGTGCGATACAGGTGCGCGATCATAACGCGAGTTGAGTTGGAGTGCGCGGAGCGGCGTGTGTGTGTGTGGGCGTGCGTACGTTCGCTCCGTGTGGGTTGCAGGCGCGCGATTAGGACAGGGAGGTATCGTAGTAGGGAGGGGCAGAATACTACTCGGTAATTAGCCATGCCGGCTACGCGGACCCGCGGGGGAGGGGAATCCTCGGGCGATGGTTCCCACGCCACGGGTGAGGAACCTAGCAGCGGGGGGGCAATTGATGATGCTAGCCCGGCCGTTAGCATTATCGAGGGAGGGATCTCGGGGGCTAGCGACCCCCACACAGTGGTGTCAGAAACGGGACGATCCCCCGCACCCCCAAGGGAAAGAGGCCCCCCAACCCAGATTAAAATCAAATGCACATTTACGGGCAAAGGAATTCCAACATGGAAATCGTTTGCCCGCAGCATCAGGGGAGCGAAAAAGGTTAATGGGTGGTCAGATGAGGAGGCGTTGCAGCAGTTAGAGCTACATTTAGATGGGCGGGCAGCAGACTTTGTAGAAGCGTTGCCCGCAAGCGCACAAACCCAGTGGGAAAAATTAATGTGCGAACTAGAACGGCGCTTCGGCGCCTATGACGAGGAGGATGCGCAGACGGCCTTAGAGGCACGCCGCCGCCAACCCGGCGAAGATTTACGAGATTACGCCGAGGATGTACGCATGTTGACCCAGCTCGCGTACCCAGAGTACGAGGCCAAAATAATTGAGGGCCTCGCCGCCGGTAAAATCCAGCGATATTTGGCACACACCTCGTGGTGGCAGCCAAATGTCGACGGTACACGCCTCTCCTTTAACACCCTCGTCGAGCGCGCGCGCAAATGCGAGAAACTCTCGGGTGAGCGCGCGCAGCCTCGAGGGAGGGGACGAGAGTGCGCCGTAGCGAGCCTACTTTCCGACGAAGAGGAAGAGATCGCCATCGCAGTAAGGGGACGGGCAAGGGAGCCCCAGAGACCCAGCGAGAAAACCCCGGGGTGGGTAGCTGGGTTACAAGCCGGTATGGGAGATATGATAAACCAAGTAGGTGAGAGGGTAACCCAAATAGACGATAAAATGAGCCGAAATATGGTTAAGCTACAGTGTACCGTTGAGACTGAGATGGGGGAACTACGCTCGACAGTAGGGGGACTAGCCGGGAGGGTGTCCCAATTAGAGTCCGATTTGGGACAACTGCGTACTGGGGGAGGGAGAGGGAGCGGACAGGGGACCCGCTACGGAACCGCCCCCCCTCCCCGGGCATGTTATATGTGCGATCGCCGAGGGCATTTAATGAGGGACTGTCCTGAAATCACCCGAGCTAGGCAGACGCGGGGGTTAAAACTCCAACGCCCCCTAGAGAGCGGACCAACTAGGGGTGCAATCGACGCGGTCCCGATACAAATAGACGATGATGAGAGTAATGGCGAGCGAGTGATCTCCACACAGGTTCCAGCAACAACGCCCACGGAAACGGTGACTCCTGGCGACTGGCTACGGGAGCTGGTGGCGGGGATCACGGGGGCCACGTCGCTGGTGGAAGGGGAGGTAAACGGAGTGCGTACCCGAATTCTGCTGGACACGGGGGCGGTGGCCTCGCTCGTGAGCGCAGCGCACTGCAGCGCGATCGGGGTCGACGTGCGTCACCTGCAGGCACCGGACCGCGCGCTGCACACGGCGAGCGGAGCCGGAATGGGGCTGCTGGGGAGAGCCACCCTAGAGGTCCGCATAGGCAGTCAGGTGTGCAGCCAGGAGTTCTACGTGTCGAGTGCGTTGTGTCACGAGTGTATCGCAGGTACCGACCTCTTAGAACGGCTGGGACTCAACGTGCAACCCCGCCAGCGATGCGCCACCATGGAGAGCAACGGCGAGCGGATACCGTTCCTGGGACGAGAACCAACGCGCCCCCGCTTCGCACCTGTGGTCGCTATCCTGGCGACGGCAGTCACCATCGGCCCGCTCACCGAGATGCTGGTGCCGGTGGCAACATCCCCCACCGACCCCGCGCTCCGACCATCAGGAGAGGTAATGCTAACTCCTCACCCGGAGTTGGCAAAACGGTATGGGATAGTGGGATCCGCCACGTTGGTAAACGCAGATGGGGACCGATTGTTTATGCGGATGTTTAACCCCCACAGTACCCCAGCGATACTGCGGCGGCGCACCCCGA
This sequence comes from Lampetra fluviatilis, assembly GCF_964198595.1. Classification (NCBI taxonomy): domain Eukaryota; kingdom Metazoa; phylum Chordata; class Hyperoartia; order Petromyzontiformes; family Petromyzontidae; genus Lampetra; species Lampetra fluviatilis. The sequence goes on along the minus strand of NC_136312.1, from coordinate 2,863,153 downwards.
TAGCCACCGTACACCCCCTGCACGCACGCCACTCTAACGACTCGGTGTTTGCACTCTGGGCTGAGGACCCCGGGCGTCCTGAGGGTGACCAGGACCTGGCCTGGCGAGTCGGCCCGACTCCCCGAGCCGAGGTCGTTCCCCTGCTCGACGCGTTACATGTACCATGGGCGGATTTACCTAAGGGAGAGGCCGATCGGCTGCGCGAGTTACTGCGGGAGTATGCCGACGTATTCAGTGAACACGACTCGGACGTGGGTCGGACCGATCTTGTTAAGCACCAAATTGACACCGGTGCAGCCCGACCCATCAAACTCCCTGCGTACCGAGTGGGCGCACCCGAACGCGCCCAGATCAAAGAGGCAGTTGGGGACATGCTTCGCGATAACATAATTCAGCCCTCGGCGAGCCCCTGGTCAGCCCCAGTGGTACTAGTAACGAAAAAGGATGGGTCAACCCGGTTCTGCGTCGATTACCGTAAACTAAATGCAGTCACGCTCGGCGATGCCTTCCCCATACCCCGCATCGACGACACCTTCGACAGCCTCGCCGGAGCGCGGTATTTTTCCACACTCGATCTCGCGTCCGGGTACTGGCAGGTGGAGATGGCGGAGGAGGATCGGCCGAAAACCGCATTCACCACCCCGATGGGACTATTCGAGTTTCGAGTACTCCCGTTCGGACTCACCAATGCGCCTGCGACGTTCCAGCGGCTGATGGAGTTGGTGATGCGGGGCTTGCAATGGGAACAGTGCCTGATTTACTTGGACGATGTGATAGTGTTCAGTAGATCTTTGTCTGAGCATTGGTCCAGGCTTCGAGAGGTGTTCCAGCGACTGCGAGCGGCTCATCTCAAGCTCAAGCCACGTAAGTGTTACATCGCACAACGCGAGGTGGGGTACCTCGGGCATCGCGTCAGCGAGGCAGGCGTGCACACCGATCCGGAGAAGGTACGCGCCGTAGTGGAGTGGCCACGGCCAAGGAATCTGACGGAGATCAGATCATTTTTGGGGCTCGCCACCTATTATCGTCGATTTGTAAAGGGATTCAGCGAGATTGCACGCCCCCTCACCCAACTCACCTCCCCTAAGCACCCCTATCAGTGGACGGGGGCCTGCCAGACGGCCTTCACCACTCTCAAAGACCACCTCACCCACGCCCCCACACTCGCTTTCCCCGATTTTACCACCGATTTTATTTTGGACACCGACGCCTGCAGCAGCGGGCTGGGCGCGGTGTTGTCACAGGTACAGGATGGGGCGGAACGAGTCATCGCGTACGCCAGCCGGACCTTGAGTGGGGCCGAGCTGAACTATTGCGTGACCCGCCAAGAGTTGTACGCCGTGATTTTCGCATGCAAACAGTTCCGGCCGTATTTGTACGGCAGGAGATGTCGCGTACGCACTGACCATTATGCTCTGCAGTTCCTTCTTACATTCAAGGAGCCGCGGGGGCAGATGGCCCGGTGGTTGGCGCAGTTGCAGGAGTACAACCTGCAAATCGAGTATCGGGCTGGCCGGACGCATGCAAACGCGGACGCCTTGTCGAGGCGACCCACGGTGTACGCCGAGACAAGGGCGGAGGAGGCCTGCCCGTGTTTCACGGGGGGACGCTGCCGGCAGGCAACGGACCCCCGAGCGGCCGCGGCCACTGACCCCCCCCCAGCGAGAGAGAGTGCAGTGTGCGCCACAGAGGCCCTCACAGGTGGCACCGAGGATCCCGTCGACCGCCCGGCAAGCGCGGGACCCGCGGCTCGGGACCCGATCGGACGGATCCAGGAGGACGTCGGCTGCGCCTTCCCGGGCCTGAACGACGAGCAGCTGAGACAGACCCAGCAGCGAGATCCCGATCTGGCGGCAGTGGAGGCGGCCCTGCGGGAGGAAAAGAGCGCCCTACCAGGACCCTGGAGCGGTTTGTATGCCCGGTTGTGTGTGCAGAACGGAGTGGTACGGGAGTTAACCGAGGCCGGCCAGCCGGGGTGCATCTGTGTTCCTGCCCAGGTGCGACCCCAGCTGCTTCGGCTGGTGCATGACCACCCACTCGGGGGCCACGATGGGGAACGACGCACTCGAGAGACCCTGCGTCGCCAGTATCTCTGGCCCAAATTGGCACAAGACGTGGCGGCCTGGGTACAGGGCTGCCGCGCCTGTCAGCAGTGCGGGCCGAAACCGGCACGATACCAGGTGCCCCTAAGGCCGTTCCGCGTCAGCCGCACGAATCAGCTGGTCGGGATTGACCTACAGGGGCCATTCCCGCGATCCCATCGAGGCAACCGATATATCCTTGTCGCAGTAGAGTATTTCACCCGCTACCCCGTGGCAGTGGCCATCCCTGATAAAACGGCCTTGGTGGTGGCCCGGGCATTCGTGGAACACTACGTACTTAAGCACGGGATCCCAGAACGAGTCCTCACCGACCAGGGTAGCGAGTTCGAGGCCGAGTTGTTCCAGGCACTGTGCCGAGAGTTCGGAATCCAGAAGGACCGAACCACAGCGTACCACCCCCAAGCGAACGGTATGGTGGAGCGCATGAATCAGACCCTAGCGGGGAAACTCAAACGTATGGCGGCCGCAAATCAACGGGATTGGGACGAACACCTCCCCTACGCCCTTTTCGCCTACGCCACCACCGTACACACGTCGACGGGACAAACCCCGTTTTTAATGATGTTCGGCCGTGAGTCTCGTTTACCCGCAGATCTGCTATTCGGCGTCCCTTCCCCCCAGCCGGAGGAGGGAAGCCGCCCCGTGGAACACCTGTTGGAGACCCTGCGAGAAGCCCGAGGCCGAGCATACCCGCAAGGGGAAGCCGCGCATCGGCGGCAGGAACAGGGCACCCGACCCCGCATGGAACCCCCCTTATTCCTGACAGGTGCTAAGGTGTGGCTACACACCCCTCGCGTCGGGGCCGGGCAGGTGGGGAAACTGACGACCTACTGGCGGGGACCCTGGACCGTGGTGCGGCAGATATCCCCCTGGACGGTACTAATCTATGGCGGGGAGAGGGATCGAGAGACGGTGGTCAACGTCCGCCGCTTAAAACCGTGGAAAGCGGCCCCGGCGAGAGAGGACCCCGTCACCCGAAGGCCCCGAAATCCCGGAGTACCCGCACCCCTCGTGTTGGGGGGCCTCGCACACTACATGGGCCCCGCCGGGCCCCCGAGACGCCCCGATCCAGTCCGGAGAAGACGCGGACGACGGCCACTAAACCCTTCCGCTGCTGAGTTTGTGCCCCAGCCCACAGGTGCCGGAGGACGGGGAGAGCCGCTGGAGTGGAGGAGGAGACCGCCGCAGGAGCTACAGAGGACGGAACCACCCGCCCCGAGGCCAGCCACCAGGTCCGGACGGATCCCCCGGACCCCGCAACGTTTCCTCGTGGGCGCGGCCCAAGCGAGGTGCTCCAGTCAACCCGGGACGGGGACTGGCACCTCGGGGGGCTATGTGATGCCGCCGCCACGAAGCCGTTCGGCAGGCGCCCAAACCCCCGACTTCGCCACCACCAAGCAACGGAGCCAACCCCGCGTCCCCCTCACCTCACCTCACACGAACACACCCGCACGCATTCCCCCCCCCCCATAGAGCTCCGAGGGGAGGTCACCTGGCCGACCGGTTTTTATCCGAGAAACCCTTATCGGGGTTAACTCTCACGGTTTCCGGCGATCAGGGAATTGGACGACCTCCCCCGTGCTACGTTGCGCCGCGGCGCTGCGACCAGCCGTAATATGGTGTGGTCGCGGCATGGGGCATTCGGCCACCGCGGTTGAGGTGCATTTTCCCCCCACACACACCCCCACGGGTCGACGGGGCAAGCAGGGGAGGGACGGGACAGCACGAATAGCGGGACCGCAGGAGCTGTTGCGCATAGTCATGGAGGGTTGGGATAATTACGCTTGAGCGCGCAGGCACCATTGTTAGGGGAGTTAAAGGATAAGGCTATTAGTATAAATAATTGGGAGAGGGGAGGCGCGCGAGGAGCCATGCACAGCTTCCCACGACGGGCCTTTGTGATGGACACCGCCGCATGAACCTCGATGAGGGGGGCCTGCGTGAGAAAAGGATTGATTGGAATTTGCGCCGTGCAGGTCGCTCATTGATTAGCGGAACAAAGGCACCGCGGAGCTGCCTGGCCCGGGCGAGGGGGGCGCGTGCCATTGTTTGGAGTTCACGCCGCGCGGACAAAGGATTAATTAGCATAGCGAAGGCGCACGGTGCGTGGGAAGGGGGTAGGGGTCCGGGAATCAGGATAAATGGGAAGCGCAAAGGGGAAATCGGACGGTTCTCTCCAGGCCAGCGGACCCGCAGCAGCTCCAGCCAGCGACCCGGACGTCCGTGCGACGCATCGAGGTGCGCTGTTAGCACCGGGAGCAGCGAACCACCGCGGGCACCAAACAGTGAGTGGGGAGGTGAAGTAGGGTAGCGTAAGCCGATACATAGGGAATAGGTACAGGTTCGGGTGGAATAGGCCAGCCTCGTCGACTCACTGATTCCACATCAATTCGCAGGTAGCATATAATAAATCATTAATAGCGAAGCGTGGTCTCGCGTGATCTTGTTGAGCAGTGTGTCGCGTGGGGAGCTGCGCGTGTGTGCGTGCGACCACCCCGTGTGCGATACAGGTGCGCGATCATAACGCGAGTTGAGTTGGAGTGCGCGGAGCGGCGTGTGTGTGTGTGGGCGTGCGTACGTTCGCTCCGTGTGGGTTGCAGGCGCGCGATTAGGACAGGGAGGTATCGTAGTAGGGAGGGGCAGAATACTACTCGGTAATTAGCCATGCCGGCTACGCGGACCCGCGGGGGAGGGGAATCCTCGGGCGATGGTTCCCACGCCACGGGTGAGGAACCTAGCAGCGGGGGGGCAATTGATGATGCTAGCCCGGCCGTTAGCATTATCGAGGGAGGGATCTCGGGGGCTAGCGACCCCCACACACCCGTCCAGAGCCCCCATTTAGCCACTGTGGTGGTCGCAGACGCCCTGAGGGGAAAGGCCAATCGGAATTGGCCCTCCCCCCCACAGCACTGTCCACGACAGCGTTGCCCGTCCGGCACCACGAGGAGGTAGGGGGTTGTTTTACCGGACACAGACACCCACACAGACACCCACACAGACACCCACACAGACACATACACCCACACAGACACCCACACAGACACACACACAGACACCCACACAGACACCCACACAGACACCCACACAGACACCCACACAGACACCCACACAGACACCCACACAGACACCCACACAGACACACACCCTCACGTCCACACAAAAACACACTCACAGACACACACACACACACTCTCATGCCCACACAGACACCCATACAGACACCCATACAGACACCCATACAGACACCCATACAGACACACGCACAGACACCCATACAGACACACGCACAGACACACGCACAGACACACGCACCCTCACGCCCACACAGACACAAAGATCCCCCGTATAGCCTTAACAGACTGTAGGGGAAAGTGCTGTTAGCGAGCACCTATGAAGGCCGGAACGGTACATAAGGGGGTGGGTGGCCTGCACCACGCCCGACCGCCTTTGTCTCCCCAGTGGCGATGTTTACACACCACACCAGGTACTTATTTCAGGCTGAGTCGACCTAGGGGAGGCCCAGGACCGGTTCAGATAATCGTCACTGGTGTTGGCCGTGAGTGGGAATCGAACCCGGGTCGCTAGGTTCATAGCGCAGCACAATAACCACTACACTACCGCTCCCACACAGACACACACACAGACACACACCCATACGCCCACACAAACACACACACAGACACACACCCATACACCCACACAGACACACACACGGACACACACACAGACACCTACACAGACACACACACAGACACACACACACAGACACACAGACACACACACAGACACACACCCATACGCCCCCACAGACACACACACACCCATACGCCCACACAGACACACACACGGACACACACACAGACACACACACACAGACACCTACACAGACACCCACACACAGACACACACACACTCATGCCCACACAGACACATACACAGACACCCACACAGACACACACCAACACGCCCACACAGACACACACCCATACGCCCACACAGACACAGACACACACAGACACACACACATACACCTACACACACAGAAACCCACACCGACACAGACACACAGACACAGACACACACACAGACACCTACACACACAGACACCCACACAGACACCTCCACACACAGACACACACAGACACACACACAGACACACAGACACACACCCTCACGCCCACGCGCGCACTCGGGTCCACGGGCAGGTGCACGTGGCAGGTGGGGGGGGGGGCCGTGGCTCCCACCAGGTGAGCGAGCGCGAGCCCCCCACGGTGGGGGGCTCTCCCGAAGAGCAGGTGGCGGCTACCCCCACCCGCGGCTCGCCAGGACCCCACTTTGACCCCTGCGTTGGACCCCCCCCCACCCCAGCTCCTCTCCCGGGGTCCATCCCGGCCGACGGCTCCGTCTCTGACACCCCCCACCCCACTCCTCCTCCCGACTGTTGTAGGCAGCGGCCATATGGCCGCGAACGACGAGGAGCCCCCCACAGTGACGGCAGGGCCGCTGTCTCCGAAATGAATCGGTCTCTGGGAGCAGCAGTGCGAGGTAAAGGTGCGGCCCTGCAATTGCTCGCTCGCTCGTTCGCTCACGCCGCTGCTGCTGCCGTAAGTGGCCTCTGACTCTTCCACGCTGACCGGACGGGTTGGAAGAGGTGCGTGCACCGTGAGGGTTTTTGACAGCGGAACAAGCTTGGACGACGTACCTCTCTGGGACGTATCTCTCTCGGATGACGTACCTCAGACGTACCTCTCTGGAACGTATCTCTCTCGGATGACGTACCTCTCTGGGACGTATCTCTCTCGGATGACGTACCTCTCTGGAACGTATCTCTCTCGGATGACGTACCTCTCTGGGACGTATCTCTCTCGGATGACGTACCTCTCTGGAACGTATCTCTCTCGGATGACGTACCTCTCTGGGACGTATCTCTCTCGGATGACGTATCTCAGACGTATCTCTCTGGGACGAATCTCTCTCGGACGACGTACCTCTCTTGGGCAGCCTCGCTCGCTTACGAAAACCGTGCAGTGCACTGCGATGAAGTTCAGCACAAAGGCAGTGGCACCAGATCCCGGCACAAATCGCCTTCCGACACCCAAACAAAAACGCCAATTCCCAAATTGTTCCTGTCAAACCCGATCGACTGTGGTGCACCTATTTATATTACTGGGTAGATCAGTAGTGGGGGAGACGGCGAATTCAGTGCTGTGAACAACTGGATGCAACTGTGAGTATCGAATTAAAATATCTCAGGCAAAGGCCCATGGCGTATTTGAGAAAGGACAAAGCTCACAAACAGCGACTGGAACAGAGGCGGGATGATTGGGATTATACTTATAGATTTGAAGCTTTCGTGACTGCAAGGATTCATACTCATAGTTTTTTTCGGTAAATAAATAATAATAAAATAAAAATGATAAAAATAGAAATAATAATAGAAATAAAATTATTATAAAAATGTCATATTATAATTTTATTTTTATTTCTATTTTTATTTCTATTATTTATATTTTTATTATTTATTTTTACCTACGTGACTTTACGGAAAAAACCTACGAGTATGGGGTATACTTACCCACTGTATAATGATCATTTGAAATATTAAAAAGGTTAACACTACAACACAAATAAATGTGCGGTAGCAGTTATGCCAGGTTTACAGCCCTCATAAACGCAATACAAATTACACATTCCTATGGCAGGGCTGGGTATAACCATAAGACAAGCCGCGCCTTACCGAAGTGGAACTCATTTTACCGGCCTCAGAAGTATGACAGGCTGAGTTGACCCCTGACCGGGACTTGAACTTGCGACACTCTCTGATTGCGAGCCGCAAACCCCACGCATCGTTCCACGCAGCTGTACGAGCCGACATGAGGTCGATTCACCCCAAGGGATAAACACCGCGCTCACGTCAGCGTGTTGGGCCTGTGCGGCATGCGCAACACTGCGGATGTTGCTGTCCATACGCCAATCCACGCTGCTGACGCCAGGACTTGCAATTTTATTAAATTATTTTCAGAATTGTGTTTTTTTTTTACTTTTCAATAAAGGAAAAACTATAGTAATTGATGTGTTTGGGTGAAACTGCTTAATGATCTTACCAAATCCGTGTCCATGAGGGCCCTTCTCTACCTGACACGGCCAAGCAAAATGTCACCCGCACAAGTGATGACCAAGCCAATTGTCGTTGCGTCATCTCACCGGTCGGTGGAAGAGGAATCCTCACAGCCGGTGCCCTGTTTGACTCGTCAGGACAACACAGAGAAATCTGGAGTAACGATACAGGAAGTCAGAATACAATAAAGGGATTATATGAAAACAACTATGACGTGTGTGTAGACAGTCGTCCAATTACACACTAAGAACCGAGTAACAACACGGGCTTACCAAACCACTGTGGGAGAGTATTGCATGCCCACGCTGTCGTTACGAGATTGTGGGTTTCGGGCAGCAGTAATGTCCGTTTTGCTGCGTGGGTCTGGACTTTAGAAGACGAGAAAATACACGCACGCACCGCATGCTAGGATGTTCATTGAAGGGTAGGGTACGCAACTTGGAAGATCGTATTCAAGCATTGTAAGTGTATTCATGGGACTCATGTACAGGGTGGAGGAGAAGGGCAGGTCACTGACACGGGCATCGGAGTGGCACCCAGAGGTTGGCGACCAGGGTGAGGCGGTGGTGATGGTGGTGATGGTAGTGGTGATGGGCGGTGATGGTGGTGGTGATGGGTGGTGATGGTGGTGGTGATGGTGAGACGGCGAGAGCGAGTCACCAGATAAACGCCGTGGATCTGACAGAAGCGGCGCCAAACTGCCCATGGTGACCTCTTGTTGACCTTGACACAACGTGTGCAATAAAGAAACATCAAACCCACGATACTCCAACCATAGTAATAATAATAAAAAAGGCTGCGAGATGCCTCGGCGCGGCTTCCAACGCGCTGCTGCGTCTCCGGACGGAGGCGCTCCCATTGCGAGCCGCGGCCAGCGCCGTTAATTAGGGAATGATTCACGTCCGTCAGCAGATGGGGTTCGTATGGTGCAGAGCACCTCCCTGTTTTTACGACGGAGACCCCCGCCGAGGGGACATTGCCGGCGCATGAATGTGTAAAATCACCTTACCTCCCCGCAACCTCGCTCTCCAACGGACCATCACCTCTCCCCATACGCCACCCCTCATAGACTTTTTACGGCTCATTTTTACGCATCAAACCCACTCACCGTGAACATTGATAATATGGGTAGGAACATAAAAAAAAAAGCAATTCCCATTAGCGAATGAGCAAACAATGAGTTCCCTCTGAACTCCCCCAGCCCCTCCCATCACTCTCCGCGCAATGAGATCCGCCGCCTGCGTAGAAATCTGTCCGGCTGCCCGTGTATGGAATATGTTGCGTCGTCGAGTCGGTCCCTGCGCTGAAATCTGCACTCAACACCTACGGGGCCTGGAGCGCGACCGAGCTAACGTCTCGCTCAACGTCGCGAAACGTCGCTAAACATCGCGAAATGTCTCGAAATGTCGCGAAACGTTGCTAAACGTCGCAAAACGTTGCTAAATGTCGCTAAACGTCTCACTAAACGTCGCTAAACGTCGCTAAACGTCGCAAAAACGTCGCTACACGTCGCTGACCAGGGGGCTCGGCGGGGAGAGTGAGCGCCCCCAAAACCTCGATACATCGAGTAACACTTTGCGGGGTTAATCAACGGCGGTTGTCCAACGGAGAGATTCGTCCACCGCCAGAGCAATGCAGAATGTACACCACGGACTCAGCAGGGCTGCAGTCAGCACCAATGCCTCAATGCTCAGTCTCCCCGAGAAGTCATACGAGCGCAGTTATTGTTGAGCGTTCACTCGCTGTGGCGACGACGGCTATTGTGACAAGTTCGTTTTCTCTCTGCACCAACCAGCAATGGGGCAGTGCTCGTATTGGTGGCTCTAAACCAGTGGTGGGAATTCTCAATTCCTATGCTAGGTGGCCGAGTCGCTCCACAGCACAACACCTGCTGACTTACCCACGCAAAGTGCTACTCATGTCACAGACCACCAGATGAAGTGGAAGGTGATCGCGAGGGCTGGCACGCGCTTGGGCGCGAGCTGCACGAAGCACACCAGAGGTGTCAACTCACCCTGGTGGGCTGCGTGATGTCACCTTGACACGCACGGCTTGCTGAGTGGGGCTCATGTAGAGTCTCGCCGTTAAGTGAAATAGCACCTTGTGAAGTGAAATAACACCCTGAAGCCATCCACCCAACGGCTTTGCGTAGCAATATTTTACAGCAGCATTTGTTCAATGCACAGGTTTTGACTTCTCATAGTGGCATCAGCAGTCTCATCTGATTGTCTGTTTACAGATTTATTAAAACACAAATCCGCTGTCTGGCACCGAGATATCACCTGGCATTGACTCCTCCCTCCTGGGCCTTAAGCCCCAAGGTGTCAGCAGGCACCAACACGACCTTCTCCAAGCATTTATTATTTTTATATTTTTATTTTTATTATTTCCCTTCTACGTGACTTTACCGAAAGAACCACTAAGACTTCTCCAAGCATTTAACATTTCGGTTAGAAAGACCATCCAGAGCTCCTGGAAGAATCATGGGGCCCCCTCATTCACCCTCTGCCACAGCTCCCTATTCGCCCTTGCAGCTCTAGAACACCTGAGTCTGAAACTGAGGAATAGGGGAGGGGAGTTCACCAAGATCTGGGGCCCCCTCGTGAATGCCTCTCCGGAGACCCTGAGTTTACTTGACTGAACTTGAAATAAGACTGACCCCCCCCCATCTCCCCCCCTTCCTTCCCCGAAGAAAGGGGATCTGACGCACATACCACATAACGCTACGGTCTTGCATGTCCTCGCTGGTCTGTCTGAGCCGCCGATCCTGCTATGCACCACTCACCCGTGCTTGGATCAATACAAATGTTTGACAACAAAAAAAACCCACACACAAATCCACAATCCTCCATGGTTGGCGAATCATGAGTTTGTTGAATATTCCGTGTGCTCCAGGTACAAGACGCATGTGCCTCCTAGAGCAAAAGTCGTGGTGTGTCTTCTAATCGGGGAGCTGTTTGCGCGTGTGCGCCTGCTTGCATGCGTGTGTGCGTCTTACCAGATGTATTACCGGGCTGGCACAGGTGGCGCTTCTGCCAGTCGTCTCAATCAACCCATAGCACCTGGGTCTGTCCCGTGACCTGTCAGCAAGCGAGCCTCCCACACTCCACGTGGCCTCAAGGTGCACCTCAGAATCCAGAGACTGAGAAGCAGGAGTGCATCCCCCACCGAGTAGAGCCCATTCAGCTAAGATGCTCTTTGTCAAGGGAGACTCGGCCGGCAGACAACACCTAGCCTGGCACGGGCACCGTGGTGACATCGCCGCCACTTCGTGGTGAACGGTGGCTGCTTCTGTTGTTATCAGATGTGTGCACATTTATGGACACCGGGCGCAAACGTAGGGTGTGCGGCTTACTGTCCAGGGAGTCTTGGAAGCCGGAGTGTCACGTGACATTTACCTTTTTTCAGTAAAATAATAAATAGGTGTTAAAAATCTGCTTTTATTTCTCAAATCTATATTAATTTGTTCGTATATTTTACGAGAAGAAAAAATGTCAAAATCATTTACTTAGGTGTTGGTCTTCAGGAAAAGTAAAAAAACCCCTAAAAAGCCATGTTCATTATTTATATAACAACAAAACCCCGGCTTACATAACATTGCCATATGGGCCCGTCGTCTCCTTAGCTCGGTGATTTCTCCAAGGGCTCGGAGAGCACAGTCTGCCGTGCGCGTGCGTGCGCGTGCGTGCGCGCGCGTGCCCCGTGGGGGACGTGAGGCCACCACCCGGGGGGGTGGGGGGGGCGCAGTGCTCGGCGCGCGCGACTCGCAGCCGTAGGGGTCACGAGTTCAAAGCCCGGTCAGCCGTTGAGTCCGCTCGGCATCGTATCCAAGGTTGATACAAAAAAAAAACGATCCATAACAAATGTTTTTTTTTGGGTCAGATAATATTATGTATAAAAGGGAAATTTGTGAATATGTGTGTCTGTTCGAAATGTTTAGCATATTTCCCTACATGCAACAAACTTGAAATTTGGCATGTGGGGAGCTTCCACACTGTACACAATGCAAAAAGTATAAAAATAGACTTTTGTATTTTGGGGGGCGGGGGGGCGCAATAATGGATATATTTTTCACGGCAAGTGAGCGGTGACGTCACATCTGTGATGTCACCCGCATGCGGCAGCGTCACGCAGTGTGCCTACTGACGTCACGCATCATCCCCACCCTCCGTGTAGGCCGTGTATTAATCCAAGACAAGAATCACATCCCGGGCGAAGCCGGGTAGTAAAGCTGGTTGTGAATATAAGTGTGTGGTTAAACTCGCCACCACCCGACACCACCCGCCACAGGCAATGCGTAAGGTTTGTCACGTAAAAAAACCGTGCCAATTAGTTTCCGGTACGGCACACCGGCGTGTTGGAGTGTGAATCCACAACATTTACAATTCGAGCACGGTGACGTTTCGCTGATAAGAACGAGTGTCGCGTTGCGAAAGCTCAGCCGCGGTTGTCCGGCAGATGGATCCGTAAAGCATCTGGGTGTCAGATGGTGCTCGTTTGGCTTTTGACAACAACAAAAAACTCGGGACACCTGGAGCGGTGGGTGACGTTACGTAGGCGACGTTCCTGCAGAGCTCGCCTGCGTGTTGTCGGGCGGTACCCCAGGAAGTTCGGCACGATGTCCGACGTTTCGCTCCACGTGCGGGGCTACTTCGGGAAGCGAACCGAGCAGGTCATCTGAGGAAGCTCACCGCCGTGCGTGCCAGGGTGGTTATGGGCATTTGCCGTATCATATTCATTTCAGGACCATGTTGTCATATTCTTGGTTCTGTCGGTAAATTCACGTAGATAGAAAATAAAAATTTATAAAATAAAATTATAAAATAATAAATTGAAAATATAAAAGCAAAAATCCCACGACGTTTCGATCGCAACACAAGCGGTCTTCATCAGGCGGAGAGAAAAGAGGGGGCAAGCCTCCAATTACAACTGCTTATAAGGGTTTCCAAAGTGAGTGGGCGATATTGTCATTTGGCAATAGGGCTGTGGTATCGGCACATAATTGCCTGTTGTAAACACCCAGCGGTGTCGATTGGTAGGTGGAGTGCGTGCGGTGGGGTCAATGGTGGGTGTGCACCCTACCGCTGCGAATATGTCTGGCCGGCGTGAGTGGAGGGGCCCTTCCCGTGGCAGTGACGTGGCCAGGAAATTGCAGGGCTGCACCGGGCTGGCCAGCGCGGGCCACTCACCACTGACGATCGCCGTTGGCAGCAGTCAAACGCAGGTCGCCGGGTTCACGGTGCGGCGTGCTAACCACTGCGCCAGCACTCCATGTAAATAGGCTTTGAAATGTCCATATTTCACCTTTTTCGGATTTTCACAAATGATGTGTGTGTATAACTAACTGTGATAAGAGGTTAACGGGTTCGTATTTCTTAAAATTAGTTCCCTTTTCCATTCTCAACGTAAACATTTCCATGATGGGCGTATCGATGCCGTATCCGTGTCATCGCTTTCCGATGGGCCCCGATAGATGTGTCCCACTTGCTGCCACTGCTCCTTGGACGTCACAATACAGCGATGGCCGCGTGCAAGCGGCAGCGAGGACGTCGACGATTGGCGGAGCACGAGGAACTCTGCACAAGACTTCTCTCTCCTCGTCGGAACAAAGACATCAAAGACGTAAATACCGCACGGGCAGAATCCCACCTCGTCGCAGGCGTAGGACGACGAGAGGTCCACAGCAGACCGGCGGTGGCGGAGGTGGGGGGGGACTTCTGCCTGTGCCTCTCGTGTAACCAAGTATGATATACGTGAGGCTGTTAGGAGGTCATTAAAAAAAACACTTCAAGCTAATTAACGCGAATAAAACTAAAAACTATTACGGTCAATTGAAACGTTGCTCCGTCGAGCGTGGAGACACCGTTACGCTTCGCGCTCAACCCGAGAGTAAAAACGCCCGTCCTGTCTGTCTGCGCACGTGTATGGACACGTGTGCGGTTACACGTGTGCGGTACACGTCGGTGCGTCCTTTCCATCTCTACGCCCGGCGACGTTTGTCGCGTTTCCACAGAAGCACCAAAATCCACGAACGTTTCGTCAGATGACGTCAGCAACTCGGTTCATCTCCCTCCACGCAAGAAGCTTTTGCAGAGACATTTGATCAATGCACGAGAGCGGGGAGAGCGGGGAGAGCGGGGAGAGCGAGCTCCCCCCAGGCGATATACTCATCCCCGTCATGGAATGTGGAATTTCACAACTCGCTTGTACGGAGCGATGCCGTCGCTCGCAATGCATGCTGGGTCCACGGCTGGAGACGCCGGACAAACGGGGGTCACTCCTCCCTCGGGGGGGTGGTGGGGGGCGAGGTGTCTGTGTGCACAGCGCTGCGTGTGATTGTAAAGAGACCGTTATTGTTTTATCATTCCGCTTGTTTACCCAGAAAAGCCTCCTAAAGGAAAGTCCTGCCAAGGGTTTTTCGCAGTCGGGGTGTTGCTGTGTAATCCCAAATGAGAAATGTGCAGGTAGTTTTAAACTGGGATATTTTGGCCAATACCAGTTACGGTTCATTGTGTATTTTTATTTAGCTTTGGGAGCAACGCCGTGCAGAACATGGAGAGAGAGAGAGAGTAAAGACTGCACACAGAAATGCGCCCGAGTCGGGAAACGAACTCAAACCCTGTCTTTCTGCAAGGCACGAGCGCTCCCACTGCCCCACGTCTCAACCCCACACAGGCAGAGGAAATGGGAACGTCTTGAGCCTGGACTTGAGCAGGGGCAGGGAGTTGACAGCACGGATGGCTGGAGGAAGGTTTGTGGAGGAGAGTGAGATGAGAGGAGAGCGGGAGACGGGGGTGAGTGCGTGGTGGAGGTTGTCGCTCACCCTGAGCTGGATTGGGAGCCCAGTGGAGGGACGGAGGCATCGTGTCGTCGCTTTGGTGTGAGACGTCTGGCAGCGGCGTTTTGATTCATTGCTGCCATCGGGTGTCAATTCATCGTTATATGAATGATATTTGTAACGGGGTACACATTTTTTTGTTAATGAAAATACAATGTATTGCATTGTAACCTGAATGAATGCCAAATCCAATGGATGGTATAGATTGTAATATACGTGCACAATCGCTGCTCTGTCCTATTGATTGTAACGCCCTTGGCGAAGTCTCACCTCTCTGCCTGTGTGCACTCACCAATTTCGCTCTGCTTCTACTTTAAGTGAGTTATAGTTTTATTTGGCCGGACGATGATCTGATGAGAGCGCCCCGACTCACAGGTAGAAGGTTACAGCTTCAAATCCCCGTCGATGGTCGTGCTGGTTCCATCGTTACTTTTAGGGTTTTTTTTGGTAAAGTCACGTGGGTAAAAAAATAAAAAAATAAAAATTTTTAAATGAAAACAACTAAATTCAATCACGACGTTTCGGGTACAACACAAGCGTCCGTCTTCAGGTGAGGACAAACACAGCGAAAGAACAACCGCTTAAAGAGATGACTGTGATGAGGGATTATATAGCTGCGAGGGGTGGAGGGAGGGGCCAGGGTGAGTGTGGGGGCGGGGTGTGGGCTGGGAGGTGTATGGATCCTTGCAATCACGAAAACTTCAAATCTAGTTACAACGTCCATGTGAGGTCAATGAAACAGTAATACCGCGAATAGTCATGATTACGGGTTACCATTCATTCGAGATTCAGTGTATTTCTTTAAAAAAAAAAGTGAATGTAGCGGCTTCTAGTAGCTGCAGAGATCACTTATACCCATTACATACATCATGCATGCGCTGTAAAAAAAAGTAACAAAATTAAAAAGTACGCAAAGAAGCACGGAGAGACGCAAGCTTGGGATCACATCGAGAGACAGAACGAGAAAGGCGTGGATCAGAGAACACACGCAGCGTAATGACATCATCCGGACTGTGTGGAGAAAGTGGGCGTGGGCATGACGCGTCACTGTTGGGGACAATGACGACCGATGGTCAAGACGAGTGGCGGAGTGCCAGCTACGGAATGGAACGCGTCGGGGAGGACGTTAACCTGGGAGACGGAGCGATGAGATCAGCTCGTGTGTGGGCGCGGGGTGGATTGTTACACTACATCATTGCGGCAGGCGGCGACAACTCAGTGGATTCATCGTGGCTGATGATGTTGATGAATTCCAAAGCATCGATTCTTACACGTGTGGCTCGATGTATCTCGCGTGAGCTTCGGGAAGCAATGTGGATATTTCATTTCACTCCTCACCGCAACCTCCACGCGGCAACCACTGCTGACTTGCCAAAAAGTGGAACTTTTATTTCATTAATCAATCATTTATCCCACGGCACGAGACAAAGAATCACTTTGCGGGAGAACCCGCGGAAGCGGGTATCACAAAACTACTTCTGAGGTCTCTTCAAGTAACCTCTGGTCTACACGGCAGAGAGCAGCAAACCCGACATTTGCTTCTCAGAGCTGGGAATTTTGCCGATGTAAGAGCAGACACAAAGTTCACGCGGCGGGGTACTCATTTGAACGAATCTGGAGGAGAAATGATGCGCCGAGTTGACCCCGCGACCTCGACCCATTTAAACCCCTGACCTCGTGACCGCGGCGAGTCGAGCGCTCTGGCCACAGCGTAACCCCGTGACGACGCCAGGTGTTGCCGCGGTCAAACCATCGGCGTGGGGCACCCCGGCCCCCGCGGGCAGGCGCGCCGATCGGCGGCGGCTAACGCGCGGCGAGGAGGCCCCTCCTGGGAAATCACGGCCGCGTTTAACGGCCGCGCGAGCACCACCACCACCACCACGAGCGAGCGAGCGCGCACATCGCTCGCTTGGCCCCCATTCATTCTCGTAGTCAGCCTAATTCCTCTAATCTGTTAACACGTTCACGCGGGGTTTTTTAATTCAATTATTTCCTGCTTCCGACCGCAGGAAAAAAAAACCACATCAAAGGCCCTCTCGTGGAATTAAGTCTGCAAGAGTCGTCATATTTTGAGACCCCAAACAGAGAGCTCATTGTGCTATTTAATTAAAATTCCAAAAAAACGTGCAACGCTATTGCGTTGCTGTGCTTATTTAGCCGAAGCGGTCTACAGCTTTTAAAGGGTTATTGATTATGTTTCTTTTTTAAAAAGATTATGTGCTGCTAAGACTGCGGGGTAGTTTCCGACCGTGGCGTTGTTTGTTTGTAGCTGCAGCACCGGCGATGGCATCGTGCGGCATCGCCAGCAGCGACAACTCGATCTACAGGAACGGAAAGTCCAGCAGAGCCGCAACACCAACACGCAACATGTGAAGTACAATGACATAAGTCATGGGAAAGATATCTCAAGTCGCCGTGATATCGTGACATTTGATATCGTGTCGTCTTGCGATAAATGATATCGCGCCAGCCCTCCGTTGCACACATGGCAGGTGATGATCGGTTTTAATTTTGATGCTTTATATAAATATATTTATTATACATATAAAAAAGAAGCAAACGATGTTTATTAAAAGTTACAGGCGCGTGCAGCTTTTGAATCGTATCGCGAGCGCGATCAGGGATGTCGTGGTGCGGGCTGCGTGGCGACGAGCCAGGGGGCACGCTCACAGAACGCGCGTGGCACACTGGAACACACGTGGCACATCGAAACACACGTGGCACACTGGTACACACGTGGCAAATTGAAACACACGTGGCACATCGGCGCTGCTGTTTCGATTACACCCGGACGAGACCCGCTCGGCTGTCAATGGGAGCAAATGAAAGTGACTAAAAACGCAGGCAGCATTTTTTTGCATATTAAACAGATAAAAACTGACAACTGGAACTGCGAGAATTGTGTTAACATCGTAGGAATATGAACAATTCATCATTACATTTTGAATGTCTGATTTAATCAAGTAGCCATCTTCACCTTCATTCAAGTGTTACAGGAAACGATTTTTCTCCCCAATTCCAATTTTGCCATCGGAATCAAAGTCAGGACGCTACCAAAGCAGCAGCGCACTACCTTGTGTCAGAGATCTGCTCTGGACGTTGATGTCACAGAACGACTTCTGAATTCACTCCACATACCTCTTTATCCACAACCGCAGTGCAGCTTTGATAGGCCGAGACTAACTGCGAAACACGTCCGGGTTTGAATTTTGACTTAAAACTTTCGTGACTGCAGGAATTCATATATAATTATTTTAAAAATGTAACATTTTATTTTAGTATCTGTTATTTCATATTTTATTTTCTATCTACGTGAATTTTCCGAAAGAACCAAGAATATGACGTGCGGGTTTGCTCCACAGTTGAAGAGGTGGTGGTGGCCCTACCCGAAATCACCGTGGGGAGTACAATGCAGAGGTCGGCGGTCAGGGACACGCCTGAAGCCAGGCCCTGGGGCACTCTCCCACGAGCCGGTCTGGGAGGTCAGGCGCTTACTGTTGTGCGTCTGTTACTGGTAGGAACATCCTGGTTACACCAGCCCACAGGGGATTATTGTGTCCGTCCGTCCATCGTGCAGGGAGGGGCTGTGTGGGGAGGGAGGGACTGGGTGGGGAGGGGAGGGTGGGGAGAGGCTGGGTGGGGAGGGTGGGGCTGGGTGGGGAGGGGAGGGGCTGGGTGGAGAGGGTGGGGAGGGGCTGGGTGGGGAGGGTGGGGCTGGGTGGGGGGTGGGAGGGGTGGGGCTGGGTGGGGTGGGGCTGGTCACCCCGTGGTGCCCTTATAAAACTCAACGCTTAACCTACTCACGCCGGCTTGTGCCCGCCCTCACAGTCGGGCATATTTGCGGAATACACCACGCCGCCGTTGACCCTGGCCATTGACCGAGCAACCCAACGTTCCTACCAGCTCCCTCCGCAGGAGGAATGTGTTTAGTTTATTGTCCTTCCCCCGCACCTTCGATTAGCATGGTTGGCTACGTACGGTGCAAAAGAAGTTCAACATATTTTTCACATAGATACGTACTGTGCAATGAGGGCAGACTCTAGGAGGTGTGGAGGCATCACCGGCATTGGCCGTAGTGACCTCCTGACCTCCACTGGTGTGTTTGGGAAATCCCTTCTGGAGCGATTTTAGAGTCCAGATGTTGCAATGTTCGAATTGAGAGCGACCATATTCATGGAGAAGGTCGCTCGTTGCTGGGCAGTGTGCACCGACGAGAGGGTTCAATCTGAGCACATTTTGATGTTTTGCTGTTCGCGCCAGCATTTAGTTCTCTTGAAGCACTAAATCTCGCTCGTGCCGTCGTTTTTTTTAGCGGTGGTCATGACCCTTCTGAAGCATTTATCCTCGATGCGCTCTTTTGTTTCTCTAAGATAGCGCACCGCTCCCAGCGAGAACGTCCCCGTGCGTTATCCGGGGGCGGCGTGAGCCACGGGGACCGCGGTGTTGACAAGGCGGACTAGTTAATCTGTCAATGGCGGGATTAAGCGCGCGTAATTGGTTTTCGGACACGCAGACATTTCCATCGCTCAAGCCAAGGGGCAGGGACGCGGCAACACGCGGTAGCCCCAACGTCCGAGGGAAGCCACGGCCTTCTTACCGCCAGCTCCGGCACACTCGGCCCGCAGGTCCATCTCTCTCCACCGCCCACAGAGCTCTCCTGAAGTTTCAAATCGGTCCATTTAAATCAGGGCTGGAGAACGTCCGGCCCGCGGGCCGTATGAGGCCCGCGAAATCATTTGGGTCTGGCCCTGCCAAGGCAACCGCAGGCGGGACTCGAAATTCAATAAATCTAGGAGCAAACCTGGAAAAGCAGTTGCGAGTAGCCCACCAGCTCACATCACACGCCTCGCCAAAGAGAAGCAGTTCCAGCCCATCGCATTAGAGGTGAGTTAATTAAATGTTTGACGAAATATAACGGGCTAATTTTTAAGTTGATAATGTTGTATGGCCCGCGAATGATGTTATAAATATCAAAATGGCCCTTGGCAGAATAAAGGTTCCCCGCCTTTTTAAATCAACGTTCGTGTTATTTAAGGAACGTGCTCAGCCTCTGTTTCGCTGCCCAATGCCTGATAACGTCAACGCATTTATCCACATTTCCCAGTGTTTTTAAGGAACCGCTTTGCCCATCGCTCTTGTTTTTGTTCTGAGCCCTGGTTAGCGGCAAGCGGATGGGAAGCAGCCAGGCCATACCTGGTGCTGTCGGGAGGGAGGTGTGGAGCTGTGGGCTGCGAGGAAGCCAGGAGATGACAGCGCAGCAATAGGTTCAGGGGACAAATAGTCTGTGCATTGAATCCATCTGAGCACGGATCTGTTATCCCCTGCTGCGTGAGTGCCTCGACTCTGGGTGCTCCGGTCCCCTTCCACAAACACTCACTCATGGTCTGGGCCAAACATCTCAAACAGCAGCAGCAGACCCTTCTGGACAGGAGTCTGAGTGAGACTTTCTTGGCTAATGCTGAAACTGCCATTGCATCGATTGAGGCCGACAATGGGGACAAGCAGTGGGTGTACTACACGGGGTAGGGACACAGTGTGTCTCCCCCTGTCTCCCCCTGTCTCTCCTCCTGTCTCCCCGTGTCTCCCTGTGTCTCTCCCTGTGTCTCCCTGTCTCCCCCTGTCTCCCTGTGTCTCCCTGTGTCTCCCCCTGTCTCCCTGTGTCTCGCTGTGTCTCCCCCTGTCTCCCTGTGTCTCCCCCTGTCTCCCTGTGTCTCTCGCTGTATCTTCCCGTGTCTCCCCCCGTGTCTCCCCCCGTCTCCCCCCGTGTCCCCCCCCATGTCTCCCCCTGAGTCTCTCCCCGTGTCTCCCCCCGTGTCTCCCCCGTGTCTCCCCCCGTATCTCCCCCCGTGTCTCCCCCCATGTCTCCCCCTGAGTCTCTCCCCGTGTCTCCCCCCGTGTCTCCCCCGTGTCTCCCCCCGTCTCCCCCCGTGTCCCCCCCCATGTCTCCCCCTGAGTCTCTCCCCGTGTCTCCCCCCGTGTCTCCCCCGTGTCTCCCCCCGTATCTCCCCCCGTGTCTCCCCCCGTGTCTCCCCCGTGTCTCCCCCCGTGTCTCCCCCCGTGTCTCCTCCCGTGTCTCCTCCCGTGTCTCCCTGCATAAATGGGCACTGGGGCGAGGCTTTTTGGCAGTGAGTGATGGCCTTCAACCAGTGGTGCAAATTCCATATTTCCATGACGAGCATCTCCACAGACCCATTACTCGTGAGGCAAGATGCATTGACTGAGACCAACCGCTACCTTCACACTGCATGCATCAGAAGGTGCGAACAAAATTCGAGAACACTCGGGAGTGGAGGCGGGGCGGGTGGAGCGGGGGAGCGGGGGGAGGGTGGGGGGCAGGGGGAGGGAGGGGAGCGGGGGGAGGGAGGGGAGAAGGGGGAGGGAGGGGGCAGGGGGGAGGGAGCAGGGGGAGGGAGGGGAGCAGGGGGAGGGAGGGGGGCGTGCCTCCTCCCCTCGTGCCACTTCTCCTGTCTCTCTGCAACTCTAAGGGCGCCAGGGCCGCGCTGTCGTTCCACGTGGCCTCGTCTCCGTGCGTGATGTGCGGCGACGTGGACACCTCCCCGTGTCTCTGTGCCGTTGTGTAGGGGCGGCAGGCACCTCGCGAGGCGAGCAGGCAGATTGGGTGGCCGTGATGGACGAGGCGAGGAGGAGGAGGAGGCTGTGGTCCCGACTCACGGCAGCCGATGGCACGCCGCAGCCTCAGCGCAAAGCAGTGTTGTTGGTTGTTAAGAATAATTTCAATGTAAAATTTCACACGCGAGACGGTGGCTGGGACCGTCTCACATTGACATTAAAACTCCTTCTCTAAGCTCGGCCCACTTACCCTTGGGTTGAGCCCACTAAAATCCTATACAACCTCATGTTGCTGCAGCAGCTCTTTCTCCTATGTCAGCAGTCCTCCTGCTGTATCTGTTCCACCTGCGGACGGTCGCTTGTGTTGCGATCGAAACGTCGCGATTTATTTTATTTTCTACCCACGTGACTTTACCGAAAGAACCAAAGAGTGTGGATTCCTGCAGTCACGAAAGCTTCGAATCAAGATTGAAATATCACCGCAAGCGCTGCGTGGGTTCTTCAGTAATACATCTCGTCCCGATCTCATCAACAGATGCTCACAGCTTGCTGGTGGTGTGATGTTTCTGTGGGGTGGGTCCTGCTGTCGCTGTGACAGCATGAGACACACAACACTCACAGTCGACCATGGGGCTGTGTCACAAGTAAAGATTCCAAAGGATGATGTCACAACACTCACTTTTCTTGGAACATGTATGTTGAACTTCTTTAGCACCGTACGTAGTCAACTGTGCTCATCGGAGGTGCGAGGGAAGGATAACGAACTCAACACAGAAAGCGGGTCGAACTAAATGAGTTTTCAATCTCGATTTAAAAGTGCATAGCTCCAGCGGCTTGCTAATATTAGAAGAGCGTTCCAGACGGTCGCAGAAGCACATCTGAAAGCGCGATGTGGTGACCGTCATTGTTCGATGGTTAGGGGCCGTCCATAAATGACGTCACGCGATTTTGGACGATTTTTGACCCCCCCCCCCCCCTTCGTCACACGGCGTCACAAAAGTCAGACTTCTCCTCAAATATGACGTCACAAAGCTCTGCCCCCCTCCCATATAAAACATGCTTCAAATCGCTTTAAACTATTGTCATTGTAGTGCGTATTTAATATGGCGCTGCACTCTGATGTTGTAGGAGAAAACATTTATTAAAAAGTATATTTAATTAAGTAGAACGTGTTGTCAATATTAATTTAAAGTTGCGAATTTTGACGTGACGTCACATTTCTCAACACCCCCCCCCCTCGTCACACATCGTCACAAATGTCTGACCCCCCCCCCCCCCCCAGGTGCATGACGTCTTTTATGGACGGCCCCTTAGGCAAAAGCTTCTGCGAGGACGACCGGACTTTGCGTGATGGTTTATTCTCCTCGACAACATCAGCGAATTGCCGTGGTTCAGTTGTGACTCGCCTCACTCGCTTGGCGAAGTATTTTCAAAGAGCCCCCTTGACCGGCTCAGCGTGGGGGAACCTTGATCCAGCAGTGGAGTGACGAGGGGTTTACGATGCCCATGCTTTGGTGAGCAGGGCGTGCGTCTTGTGAACGCGTGAGGCTGACGCATCTTTCGGAAGCAAGGGTGGCACAGTGGGTTTTTTTTTACAATCGGGTTTAATTGTCTTTTTATATTAAACCCGATCATCTGAGATTGGGAGAAATCCGGTTTAATTGGTTCTAATTGCAGAACCGCACTTCGCCAACTTCTCAACGATGGGCTTCATCCATTCCAAGCGAAGGAACTCACTGGCGCCCACGATTGTGGAGGAGAAGCTCCTCGTGTTCATCAAGACCAACCTGCCCGCCGCATTCTACGACTACCCCGTGCCCGACGGCCCCCCCGAGTACGATAGCAGCACCGACGAGGAAGCAGCCTAAGCCTATCAGAGTTTCGTATTCATTAAGCCAGGTTTTAATTCCCCGAAATCGGGTTTAATTGTATTAAAGAAAACACCCGATACCTGCCGCTGGAAAAATCTAGTTTTTTCCACCCATGTTCGGAAGCGGCTTCTTCGATACGTGACGCTGTTAACATCCACGGCGGAATCCCGGGGCAAATGTTAAACCCGAACGGACGCTACGGCAAATGTTCCTTGCCGGTTTTAGAGGGCATCTCTATTTATTGAAGACCCGGCATCCGACGCGGGTGTTTTATTTTTAGAATGTAGATATTGCTTTGAGAATTTACTGTCAAGGACGCGTGGAGCAGCGAGAGAGGTCTCGTGCGTCGGTGCGTTTCGCTGTAGGGCGACACGGAGGTTTCGGGCACCGAGAAGAAAGCGGTGGATTGTACGTGGCAACCGCTGCTGATTTGTAGAGTTGAGGATTTTACCCACCACGTATCGACTCATCTGGTGCACAAATGAGCGGTGCGTTGTTGTTGCGGCTGCCATGCGCACTGCGTAAGGAGTCAAACTTCTCCCTCTCTGGCCTCTTCAATTCCCACCCCTCTTCGCAGGCCGACACCTGCCTGGGTCATCCTGGCAGTGGGCCCTGGGATTGTGTGCGAGTCTATGGGATTGTGTGCGAGTCTATGGGATTGTGTGCGGGTCTATGGGATTGTGTGCGAGTCTATGGGATTGTGTGCGAGTCTATGGGATTGTGTGCGAGTCTATGGGATTGTGTGCGAGTCTATGGGATTGTGTGCGAGTCTATGGGATTGTGTGCGAGTCTGTGAGATTTTGTGCGAGTCTCTGGGAATGTGTGCGAGTCTATGAGATTGTGTGCGAGTCTATGGGATTGTGTGCGAGTCTATGGGATTGTGTGCGAGTCTGTGGGATTGTGTGCGAGTCTATGGGATTGTGTGCGGGTCTATGGGATTGTGTGCGAGTCTATGGGATTGTGTGCGAGTCTATGGGATTGTGTGCGAGTCTATAGAAATGTGTGCGAGTCTATGGGATTGTGTGCGAGTCTATGGGATTGTGTGCGAGTCTATGGGATTGTGTGCGAGTCTGTGAGATTGTGTGCGAGTCTATAGAAATGTGTGCGAGTCTATGGGATTGTGTGCGAGTCTATGGGATTGTGTGCGAGTCTATGGGATTGTGTGCGAGTCTGTGAGATTGTGTGCGAGTCTATGGGATTGTGTGTGAGTCTAAGGGATTGTGTGAGTCTATGGGATTGTGTGCGAGTCTATGGGAGTGTGTGCGAGTCTATGGGATTGTGTGCGAGTCTATGGGATTGT
The DNA here is from genome assembly GCF_964198595.1 of Lampetra fluviatilis. Lineage (NCBI taxonomy): Eukaryota > Metazoa > Chordata > Hyperoartia > Petromyzontiformes > Petromyzontidae > Lampetra > Lampetra fluviatilis. The sequence continues at coordinate 2,838,354 of NC_136312.1, read as the reverse complement.
GTGCGAGTCTATGGGATTGTGTGCGAGTCTGTGAGATTGTGTGCGAGTCTATGGGATTGTGTGCGAGTCTGTGGGATTGTGTGTGAGTCTGTGGGATTGTGTGCGAGTCTATGGGATTGTGTGCGAGTTTGTGATGTTCTGTGCGAGTAAAAAGGCTCAACATTGTTGCGATTTGGGTACCTCCCCTCCAAACGTCGGCAGAAACGGCCCTCTCCCGATCACGGGGCTGGTGCCTGACGAAACGACGAGGTTATTCCACACACGCGCCAACCACTCATCGCATCATGATACAACTTTGACTTTAAAACAGGAAAACCCGGACTTTGCGAACGGCAATGACTGCTGCATCGCTTCCCTGTGCCGCAGAGGTTTCAGGAAACCACAAAGGCCACTTAGCCGTGTGGCAAAGGCACAGACCGCACTCGGCAGACAAAAGCGAACGCTGCGTTGTCCGAGTGAAATGGATTTGGCGAGGATTGACGGCTCTGACGTCGGCCTTTCTGACTTGAACACAAATGGGCGGCTGCCCGTTGACAAGTGATGGGTCTCATGAAAGCCTTCCCAGAACCTGCACGGCGAATTGTACACACGCAGAAAAAGAAACCTTGTAAAACGCGATTGCAGCTTGCACGGAAATTTGTTTTGCGCGCGTTTATTGCGACCTCTCCGTTGGCGGGCTAAGTGCCATCTCTGGGTGCGATGCATTCAGGGCAGGTGGCCGATGATTGGTGTCAACGACGCCTCTCACAGAAGACATCTTCCCCTCAATGTGGGTTCGCTTTTGGAAGCAATATTTCAAAAGGCAGTTTACCCTTCGGAATATTTTACCCCCTTATTTTTTTTTGTCACAGAAGTAATCGTTCTTTGCATTAAAGTCAATTTCCCATGCAATTTAAAATAAAATTTTAATTTCCAAAGATCCCTTTCCAAAAATATTCGTGGAATAGCTGCTCGGTTACTTATTTGGTTTGCCCGAAAAAATACGGTGTTTGCCCTTTCCTTGCAGGTGGTATCTTCCTTTGGATATATTAATTTAAGATAATGAATATTTGCTGAATAGTCTTTCCCCTGAGGGTAGAAATATTCACCGAACAATCGAGAGGGGCAATTTCAACACTTCGTGGCAGCGTTTAGCATACGTTTGAGGTTACGTGAGAGGCTATATTACATAATGTTTTCTCCAAACTTTCCATGAAGTTTATGGTGCTGATGCAGGATGTCCAACTCACAGAGGGATCATTGTTGGAGCTCAAATCCTAGCTGAGCGCCAACAGCTCATCATCCCTCTGGGGACGATAAATTGAGAACCACTTTGTGGGAAGGCAACAGTGGCAGTCCAGTGCAGTTAGTGGTGCCCGGCATAGGAAGATGGAATTGACTCTGCAGGCTGCGTGCCACCAGCGGTGATGGATGCCTCCCGAATCTCGCTTGAGCAGGCAGCAAATTTGATGCTGCTATTTATCTTGAAATGTGGAATCTTCATGTTGACGTCTGCCGAATTATAACCAAACCTTTACACCATTTAACCTTGCGAAGTGTGTTGCGTGACATCTATAGATCCCTTAATTGTATTGCGACATCGCTACATGAAACCCAATGGGATTGTAATGGTCTTGTACACACGAGAAAATTCCCTTGATGTCGAGACGCATTGCCAGGATCTTGCCGTCCGCTTCTATTTAAGTGAATTCCAGCACGCACTGAACCCCAATAATGGGGGCGCTAATTTCTTGTGTCCCACTTTTTCAATCCTGTCCAGAAATGCATCAAACGCTAATTAGCAATAAACTTGCAATTAATTGGCTAATTTTGAAATCTAAACGACCTTATTAAATTATAAGCGCTCCGTTAATGTTGCTAGTGAAGTAAAATGAAACGTGTTGTGTTTCTAAAGACTTAGCCCCGTCCCCGCTTTGTGTTTTGCACGCGGAGCCTCGGGGCTCACCGGGGCCACCCCTGGCACGATGAGGGCCTTCCCACACCACCGTGCGCGCTGCCAGGGCCCACGTGACCACACTCAGCCACAGTGCAGGTTGATGAAGGTGGGGAGCGTCGATGTTGGAGCGTAGTGCGGTGCAACCGCGGATGTTTTCACACTGCCTCCCTGTTCCATGGCATGGTAGTAGCCAAGCACCATCCAAACTGAAACCGCTTTAGCGTCCGAGATGCAGTGCGATCTCGCGGATTCCGAGTGATTTGGTGGTAGATTGGGTACATCTACTAAACGTGCAATTTCCACGTTTTCATTGTGCGCAATCAGTTGACTTTCTTGTCGTATTCAGGGCTCCCTCAGAAAATAACACAAAACATTTTATAGAAAGATCAACGCAGTGAAATGCCGCGGCTTGCTGTTGCCTGGGCTGATCACATTTGCACACAGGAGACAGCTTCTCCACTGCAGGTGACGGGACTTCATTTGTCACCGCAGGGCTTTGGGGCTTGAACGCAGTGACGGAGTTGTGCCTGCAGCGCCCTGATGGAGAGCCCTGGGCCCTTTCGAGCCACTGGGCCGCAACGCAATGGCTGCAACACACCAATTAAATGAAAAGTTCAACGGAGCAGTTAGCCCGCAAGCAACTCTATTGCGACCTACAAACGCGGTGAATTTTCATGCGTGAAGCATTGCAACTTTGTCGTTTTTGTTTGGCAAACACAGTTGGATGTTACCGAGCCATTAAAACTTAAGGCTACCAAATGTTTGGGAGGCTGAACCAGGACACTTCATGTGACCTGACAGCCACTCCATCGGCCAGCCCCGCCCATGTGTGCATAGCCCCGCCTACTAATTCACGAGCCCCGCCCACTACTCAGGTAGCCCCACCCACTACTCAGGTGGCTGCCCGCTTTGCCCGCATCAGGAGTTGAAAGTGAGAGGTGGAGCCTTGCTCAAGCTCATCATTGCGTCCCGCAGTTCCAAAGGTTCAGCTCGTGCCCGGCAAAGGTGGCACCAGCGCCACACGCGTTCCAGTGCGAGGAGGAGATGGTGCTCCCGGTCCAAATGAAACCGCGACAAAGTCCCAATGTTTCACAAAAGCTTCGGGACATCAGGACGCCCTGGATCCACGTGATTTTTTTTACCAGTAAATACGCGGTCACTAATCACATTTGTTCCCTCGCCCATTTGCTCCTCTCGCTGCCTCTCAGGGTAATTTCAAGCCTGAGTCTCTCTCTATACGCTTCTTTGCGCGTTTCAGCTTCAGTTCTGTTTTGTTGGCCATGACTGAGATTAACAGGTTTTCAGGAAGAGTACTGGCATAAACATTGCATCCAGGCTAAGTGGAGAGTCTTTGTTCCGTCTTGTCTAAGTGTGCAGTAAAATGTAGCCGCTTCAGTGAAATTACTTAAAAGAGTAAAAATTGATTTGCTGGCAGTAAACGCATTGATCCTTCAAGTGAAATGGGCACAGATTGCGCGAAAGTAGGCAAGGCAAAACCACAACTGTGAATTAGAATTGTAAGTAACGCTGTGGTTAAAGCGTACGATGCGCTATCATAAACATTGTGAATTCAAATTTCGATCCAGGCTCTTCCACTCAGCCCATTTGACACAGTGGGACGTTGTCAGTGGGGTGACTGGCCCGCCATGGGAATGTGGAATATCCACCACTGCCACAGGGCTGCGTGCGACTCATATGGGCAGGGGAGACACCATGATTTTTATTGCAAAGTCATCCGGACCACGCGCCTGATCTTGTCGCATCGTGGATAATGCAGGGATGGGTGACCACCACCACGGGTGAAGCCCTCTCCACGTCCGTGTTCGTGAAGCGGGTTATCTGACCGATAACTTCACTGCGCCGGTCGGCACGGGTTGGTGGTGACGTGGGCCGGCTCAGATATCCATCGCCACAGATGTCGGCAGTCGTCGGGAATCCGACCTGAGGTCGCCGGATTCACCGTGCAGTTCGTCCTCGTCCTATGCGTAAAAATGCAGTCACAGAGATGTCTTCCTGTTGAATGTAAATTCCTTTAAAACATGTATGAAAAAAAGTTTTTTGCGGTCAGATCTACCATGGGCAGCAGCAGCAGCACACATAACATCACAATGAAGCATGGTCAAACAACCTCAACGATGGACACGGTGTGCGGAGGCTCTCATCCAGCAGTGGAATTGACAAGAGGCTGGAAATTAATCATCAATATGATTTCCATTGATTGGGCAAGTTGTGAAAATTAACAATCCTTCCTTTTCTCAACCAAACTGCGGGCATTCCATTGTGGCGGTGCAGAAGCGGCGGTTTCTGCCCAGGACGTGACACTGCCGGGGTCGTGCTGAGCTGGACAGTATCCGCCACGGAGGGGGGAGGCTGGTGTGGTCAGGCGCTACCGGTAATTGGCTATTTCGTCTGCCGCTGCGGTTCAGTGAGCGCGGGACAAAGGGCAGCGTCGGCCCGACTCGCGGGAGCCCATCCGTCAATTAGCAAAGCAGCCCCGGCGCTGGCCACGTGGAGGTCACTGCGGACGGACGGGTTGGCAGAGAAAATAAAATTAAATAACGCTTCTGAGCGACGCGGAGGCAACGCCGTCTGCACGGCCCGGCTTGAAACATCCGCGCGGCCGGCCCGGCACAAACGCCGTCGTCTGCTCGTTCCCGACGTCGCCAGTGATTTGGGGCGCGCCGAGGAACATTCTTAATTTCTCCGGCGTCAAGGGACGGGTTCGCGTCTTGAAGAAACGGACGAACCGCGTCGGCCCGCCGATGTGCTCCACTGCAGGCAATGTAGACGATGGCGCGCTCACTCCACCTCTGGCTATCAGGCCTCCACTAGAGACAGCTCTAGAGACCCTGTGTAGAGGGTATTTGGCCTACTCTTCCATGCTGGCCAAATGTCTTGCCCCTGGACCCCACCCAATGGAAGCCCATGGGTGGAGCCACATTGCTTGTATACGGGAACACAAACACGTTTCGAAACCAAGCGTCTGTCTCCAGAATGATCTCCTTCGGTGGCCCTGAGGTAGTGTTGGAAATTCCACATTCCTGTGGCGCGGGGGAGAATCCGTCTCCCAACAAAACCGTGTTGACTTGTCACAAACCAATACTCAATTGATCAAACCCGGAGGATGATGATAGCCAAGTCGACCCTCGGTCGTGACTTACATTGCTACGTAACTTTAAATCTCAACGGATTGCCCACGTCACTGATTGGCAGACGGTCCTCCAATAGAGGGGGCTCCAGGGGATGTGGCCGACACTTTCGCTCTGGCCAGACGACTTAAGAGAAAGTTGGAGTATACCCACACTTTACCCCGCCACAAGTGACCGGCAGATCGATCCGCTGCGGTGAGCCCATTCACACTGCTGGGTCAACAGAGGCAGGGAGATTTAAGAAACCTGCATCGTTGTTTCAGCTGCCGCACCGGGAGATTGAACCGGTGACCTCTGGACTGCAAGTCCGGTGTGCTCACCATTCCACTGTGGCATCGTCCAAAATCACATGACATTCACATTCTCCGCTCGCGATTCTGCTGTTCTTCACTGTTCTTGCGTCGAATCAAGACGAGAGCCCAATGGATCTCAACAGGCTCAGAGGAATAAAAAAGGGGTCCTAAATTACTGAAACAAAACTGTATTGAATCTTATTCTTAGGTTTTTTCGGTAAAGTCACGTAGGTAAAAAATGCGCCTCTTGAATCTTGTATTGAATGTCCTTCGTATGACCACTAAGAATGTGAGTAGAATTTTCGGCTGAGCGTCCACTTTAAGGCACCGACGCTACCGGGAACAATGAAATGAGTGCCAGTCTGTGAGAAGGCGACGTTGGTCATCTTTTCGAAATAACAATCCCAGTCATCGGAATGTGGAACCCTCCCCCCCTCAGTCTCAGGACCACCAACAGGGCGAGCACTGCACTACGCTCATTTAAACACAAAAAAAAATCATCCGCGACTCTTCGATTCGTCTGGCTCACGCGGCGTGCATTCATTCCGTCAGTTCGTTACAAATGACCCGGCGCTTCTGTATTAATATTGCTCCACGAGCGCGCCCCGCCCGCCCCGCGCAAGAGACGCATTAAAGCATGACAGTCGCACGTATCATGCGCCGATATCGTTAGGAGAGCAAACGACAGCTGCAGTGATCGGTGTCCGCGCATCCATCACGGCGCGGCCGTAAAAGGGAAGGAGGCCGGGCGCGCGAGGCCCGGGAGGCGAGATCGGTTTTTTTTTTGTTCTCATCCGAAGGGACCAGCACGGAACGCCGCGGTGGATCCCCAGTGGAGCAGGAAAATGCGCCCACGGTTCACCGCGCGGGCCACGAGGTGGTGACTCGGGAGTGCGCGCGCTGAAATGCCAGAAGCAGCTGTGACCTGTCACATGGCACGGCAGCAGCAGCAGCAGCACTGAGCGAAACCTCCGCCGAGTCCCAAACACCAGGAGGACGGCGTGAGCAGCCTCCATTTGAGACCGGAGTGGCCCTCCCTTGGCTGCTGCTGCTGAACGGCTTCCAAGCGTGGAGGATGATCCGAGCGGTGTCCCGCAGGCGAGGCACGCTCCGCGATCATCCACCCTTCCAGCGCTGTTGACTGCCCGCACAGTGTAGGGATGCTGGGCTGACCCAAACCCCACGACCAGGATGTGAACTGGCAAGTTTCTGATTGCGAACCGCTCACTCTACCGCTGAGCCACATGGCCGGATGGCAGCGATTTAACTGGGTGATGCAGAAAGGCAAGTTGATGTATGTGTGTGTGTGTTGAACTTCTGTCGCACCGTACGTAGCCAACCGTGCTAATCGGAGTTGATGGTTTCAGCCTTGTTGCGAATTAGAACAAAAATATGCGAAAATATTTACAATAATTCCAACGCTGAGTGTACGAGGCAGCGGGGTGGTGGCGCACCACATGGTGACGAGAGAAACCTGAGTTGTATTCTCTGCCAAAGCTCGCATCAGTTCCCCAACCCACAGTGACCCGGCATTGTCTAGCAACTCGCACTGCTCGTATAGGGGGCAGGCCTCCATCAGCAATTCATTGACAAAGGAATGCAAATTTTTATTACACTGGATTATATACAATTTTAAGAGTCAATTTGAAATATGAATTGGTGTTTCTCTGTGTGCCTATGTGTGTGTCTCTCTCTATGTGTCTCTGTGTGAGTCTCTCTCTGCTTGTGTGTCTGTCGATGTGTCTCAGTGTCTGTGTTTTGTCTCTCTCTCTCAAATTTAGCAATCTTTGGCAGAACGTAATCAACCAGGTAGGGTGTTGACTGTTATGTTAGCCGACTCTCTTTGCTGTATTGCATTATATTTCTAAGTTTACTAGATTTGTTTTCTCTTTGATTTGTACCTGATGATGATTGCTTGTGTTGCAATCGAAACGTCGTAGGCTATTATTTAGTTTATTTTTTCTTTCTACGTGACTTTACCGAAAGAACCAAAGAGTAATTCCTGCAGTCACGAAAGCTCCAAGTCAAGTTTGAATTGGTGACTGGAGTATTTGCGAGTGTTCTCTTTGGTGTGTGGATAGTACGGAGACATGCACAGTATTGTGAAAAAACACAGAGATAGCTGTTGCTTTAGGCGGTGTTAGTTAGCGAGCACCTATTAGATCGAGTATTACATTGCAGAGCGTGTTGCGACCAACACGCTCTGCAATGGACCACCTTTGACTCCCAAGTGCTGATGTTGACACACTGCAGCAGAAACCCAAATTAGGCCGCGCTGGCCTCGGGGAGGCCCAGGTCAGGCTCAGGTACAAATTGCCTGCCATAGGAGTACATGACAAGGGATTGAACCCAGGCCACTGGGGTCAGAGGTCAATGCACCAACCTCCCCACCACTGTGACACACATACACACGCAATCGTGGATATATCCTGAGGAAATCGACCACCGCCTTATTATGAACGCACTCCGAAGTTCAGTTGTTTGAACAAAGGCTGCTGGTGAACGCACGTCGCGAGGCAATCGAGCAATACACTAAAGACGTTTAACGTGGAGATCTAGGAGAGAAGTTTGTCTTTCAGCACTTACAATATTCCCCTTCAGCAGCGCGTAATGAGCTGCGTTGTTTTATTATATATATATAAAACTAACTAACCTTATGAACAGCTGTGAAGGTTGCTACATTTTTTAAAAATATAAAATACTTGAGTCTCCGTTGAATCCAAAGGTGACGGAAAGGCCCCTTGACCCATGCGCCCGCAAAGACGCTCCCATGAATCACTCGAGGATCACCGCACGGGCGGTATTGCGTTTTAGCAATACCGCTCAGCATATTGAAAATGCCGCGCGCACGCCAGCGTTGAGAAGCGACACACTCATCCATTAGCCTTACCTGGCAGACTGTACAGGATAGATGACCTTCGAGCGAACCTCGCGGGATCGAATTGGCGAGTGCCGCTGAATGTCGCTCGTCTTCATCATCATCAGCTTCATCATCGCGTCCCGCGCCGCGCGCGCTTCAAGCGGCACGACAAAGTCGGAAGGCGTTTTATGCCGAGGGAGCGCAAATATCGGCAGAATTTCAGTCTGTGTCTCCACACATTAGCAAACGTACGTATGTTTTTTGTCCAAAAGGGTATTGGCTTTCCGGAACCAATAATATCCTGCAGCGTTTGTTCAAGCAAAACAATTCCTGTCCGGTTTTGAGATTCAGGGTCACTTCAGCAGCATTACACCAATCATATCGAAGAAATATACGATATATATTTTTTGAGATACAGAAACAGGGCTCCCTGCCCAGCGTGATGGGGCTGATGATGGTGATGACATCACCAAGACCTGGCCAATGTCCCCCGTCCAGCGGCACACATGGGGGCAGATTCGAGACTTTTTTTTATCAACGATTCTCGCTACCTGATTGGATGCAAAATAAAACCGATAATATCATCACTTCGTCCGCAATCCTAGCTTCAAATGAGCGCATCGTGCCACACGTATACGCAGCGAGACACGGGGAAAGAGTCCGCGTTTAGTTTCACAGCTAAAAAGGTGGGCGAGCGCCCATGAAGGCCGGGTACCAGGCTGGGTGCCGGGCTGGGTGCCGGGCTGGGTGCCGGGCTGGGTGCCAGGCTAGGTGCCAGGCTGGGTGACAGGCTGGGTGCCAGGCTAGGTGCCAGGCTGGGTGCCGGGCTGGGTGCCGGGCTGGGTGCCAGGCTGGGTGACGGGCTGGTTTCCAGGCTGGGTGCCAGGCTGGGTGCCAGGCTGGGTGCCGGGCTGGGTGCCGGGCTGGGTGCCGGGTTGGGTGCCAGGCTGGGTGCCAGGCTGGGTGCCAGGCTGGGTGCCGGGCTGGGTGCCAGGCTGAGTGCCGGGTTGGGTGCCAGGCTGGGTGTCAGGCTAGGTGCCAGGCTGGGTGCCAGGCTGGGTGCCAGGCTGGGTGCCAGGCTGAGTGCCGGGCTGGGTGCCAGGCTGGGTGCCGGGCTGGGCGCCAGGCTGGGTGCCGGGCTGGGTGCCAGGCTGGGTGCCAGGCTGGGTGTCAGGCTAGGTGCCAGGCTGGGTCCCAGGCTGGGTGCCAGGCTGGGTGCCAGGCTGAGTGCTGGGCTGGGTGCCAGGCTGGGTGCCAGGCTGGGTGCCGGGCTGGGTGCCAGGCTGAGTGCCGGGCTGGGTGCCGGGCTGGGTGCCGGGCTGGGTGCCAGTCTCCGTCGGTGCTCGCTTGCCCCGACAGTCAATAGGGCTGAATGGGGGATATTTGTCTTTGGCCTACACACACACAACAACATAACTCTACCTAGTTTAACACGTAGGCTTTTGCGACCAACATGATCCAAAATCGAGGTGTTTGGGTTTGATCATGGAAGTATATAAATGTGCCGTTAAACCCGCCACCACCCGACACGGCCAATCAGTAAGGTTTGTCAAGTAAACAGAACATGCCAATTCGTTACTAGTACAGCACGCTGGTGTGTTGGGGAGTGTTATGGATAACTTCACCTAACTAGTATTTACACACAAAGACATCCCTTGTCGCCTGCACAGGATCATGGGACAACTTCTGCTCACGAGTATGTATTAAGGCCATCACATCGTACGTATGGGCCGTCCATAAATGACGTCACGCGATTTAAGACGATTTTTGTCCCCCCCCCCCCCCCCTTCGTCACACGGCGTCACAAAAAGTCAGACCCCCCCTCAAATATGACGTCACAAAACTCTGCCTCCCCCCCATAAAAAATAAAACATGCTTCAAATCGCTTTAAACTATTGTCATTGTAGTGCGTATTTAATGTGGCGCTGCACTCTGATGTTGTAGGAGAAAACATTTATTAAAAAGTCTTATTAAGTAGAACGTGGTGTCTATATTTCATTAAGTTGCGCATTTTTAAGTGACGTCACATTTCTCAAATCCCCCCCCCCCTCGTCACACATCGTCACAAATGTCTGACCCAACCCCCCCAGGTGCGTGACGTCATATATGGACGGCCCCTATGTCAAACGGTCGAATATGTGATCGTCTATAGAACACGACGGCTAGCCCACGGATAACGTCAGTTACGCGACGTCGTACCGGTCCTCACAGAGCGGTCCTCACAATATATCGATCCCGGAGGTACTCGGGTCTGAATCGACCCGCGGCCAGGATTTGAACTCACGACCTTCAGACGTGGGGAGCCGTGCGCCCGTGACCACCACAGTGGCGCGTCGCGTCTGAATCGCTGTTCCCTGCGCGGGGTGGACATATCCACACGATGACGCACAGAGCCGTGGTTCAAACTTCCTAATCTCGCCATAAAGCAGCGTTTGGATCGTAATTTAGCGGGGCTCTGACATATTTTGAATGAGCAGCGCCAGCAACGAGATTAGGACTGATGGGAGTTTGAATGTCCAGCAAATGGGGACAAATGTGCGCCTGGGTGCTTGTGGGTCACCACCCCCACGCCTCCGGACCTTGGGGACTCCCCAAAGAGCCAGGCGATGCCGGTGGACAGTACATCAACCAGGCCGATGAGAAACATCTCGCACAGACGCGGGGCTCAAATTAATGGGCGACGCGGAAGCAATCGTAAAACTTGTGAAGGGTGTATTTCATGTCACTATTTGCATGTTCTGTCACAGGGAAGTATAAATGTATTTTTGTTACTTTAATTTATTTCGCGGGTAATTTATGGCCAGATTGTTTTGTGTGTCGCGTGTGCGCGCAGCATTATACAGTTTGTCATCCGTAAATGAGCTACATCTTGTTGCTTGATACCGCCTGCATTGGTGCACAAGCACCGATAAACAGATAACATTTAACACTTTCGTCAATAACACTATCCCCATTTTCTTAGGTTTTTTCGGTAAAGTCACGTAGGTAAAAAATTAAAATTAATGGCTCCTCCCACCCTCAACCAGTATATATACAAACACTGTTGCTTGGAATTTATCTCACTTGATACAGCTATCGTGCTGTGACGGTTCCACCTGAAGACGGAAGCTTGTGTTACCTCCGAAACGTCGTGGTTTTTATTTTATTTTTATTAATTAAATTTTTTTACCTACGTGACTTTACCGAAAAAAACCTAAGAATATGAATCCTTGCAGTCACGAAAGCTTCACATCTAACACTATCCCCCAAAAATGAAAGAAAAAAAATCGCGACGTTTTAGGCAACGTCCCTTCTTCATAGTGGCGTGGGCCAGATGTGTGCTGTGCGAGACGATGTTGGTTTGCCGAGGCAGAGAAGCGGCTTCCCGTGTGTATGGGGGGGGGCGACCGCGTGGATCCGGGGACTCGGCGATGGGCTCGGCCTGGTAACCAACAGCTGGGCGACGTTTTGTTTCACCTGAAAACGGAAGCTTGTGTTGCCTCCGAAACGTCGTGATTTTATTGTTTTAATTTAGATTTTTTTATTAATTTAAATTTCATTTTTACCTACGTGACTTTACCGAAAGAACTAAGAGTATGAATCCTTGCCGTCACGAAAGCTTCAAATCTAGAATTTACACTGCCCGTCGCTGAAATTGGCTTAATCTGGCTCTGAAGGCGAAACGTTGCGATGTCCATGCACGGATTGGTCGCGTTGCCGGTTGTCATCAACGGCCCTGAGTAAATCCACTGCTGGATGAAGGCCTGCTCACGCCATGTCATCAATCCACTGCTCCGGTGAGTTCTGGTTTCCAGTTATTATTGAATTGCTCACTTTGTATTGAATTTTCATCACGCGTAACCCCAAAAAATGAGTTGTCAAAAAATACGACGTCAAATTCGCTTTCAGTACCCTTCAAAACCAACGGATGAAGTTCGGTTCATCCATTAAACAGGTTTTTTGTGTGAGATCGCGTAAATATAAATGTGTCGTTAAACCCGCCACCACCCGAAACGGCCAATTAGTAAGGTTTTTCACGTAAACAGAGCGTGCCAATTCGTCACTAGTGTAGTGAGTCACTCAGAGACACTAATGATAGGAGGCACTCTACTTATTAGAGCCTTCAGAGGCACAGCGAGTAACTACGGTCAGGACAGCTCACAGGCCGCCTGACCAACAACGCCGAGGAGGGGAAGACGGTGACGGAGACTCCTGCAGCACGACGGGTTCCACTCCAAACAGCAGCCGTAAGTCTTGCTCGGGGTCTCCCTTTTATCCACCCAGCGTGGCCTGGCTCCGCCCTCGGCCACGCCCCCCTTCTAGAACCTACTAGAAGGTTCCCGGGCTTTTCCCCACGTGCCCCCCTCTGTCACCTTTGCCCCACCTCCCTTTCTACGGCCTGTCACGTGACCTGCTGGCAAAGAGGGCTGCTACAAAAGCAGGTCCCCTTCTCTGCCAGCAACCAGCGCTGCGCGCCATAGTGACGTGTTCCATTTCACTACACTAGTACAGCACACGGGTGTACTGGAGATAAAATCCACAACATTTACAGATTGTACATTTACAGATTGTAAATGTTGTGGATTTTCTCTCCAACACTAAATGTTCGTGCCGGGTGGTGGCGGGTTTAATAATATTTACGCGATCTAACCCAAACAAACCTGGATTATGGATGATATTGGTCGCAAAAACCTACGTGTTAAACCAAAGTTAGGTTCAGCTTAGGCTTAAAATTAAAAAGTCAAATATGTAATTCATCAATTGCGTGGAACAACAAAGTTGTATATTTTGGTGCCCCCAAAATATAAAATTCTTATTTTCAGAGCCTATCTGAGGTCATATTTGCATTAATCAACAAGAAGAGTCCTTTACTGGGATGTCTGGATTCTTCCTTGGCAGGGGTATTTTGTGTGTCAGAGGAAAGCAGAGAACCCAGAGAAAATCTAGATCTTAAGTTTTCGTGACTGCAATGATCCATACTCTTTAGTTCTTTCGGTAAAGTCACGTAGGTATAAAATAAAATAATGTAAAAATACTTTTTTTTAACAAAATAAAAATAAATCAAATCACGACGTTTCGGAAGCAACACAAGCTTCCGTCATCAGGTGGGACAGCCATAGCAAGAAACTAATTGCTGTAGTGGGCAAAAGAGCTGCTTGTGACAAGAGATTGTATAAGGTAAGAGGGGGGGAGGAGCCAGGGAGGAGAGATGGAGAGGGTGGGGGGTTGTTGAGTAGGGGGTGGGGAGTGGAGCTCTGCCAACCCAGAGAAAACCTACACATTTCTAGATTCTAATTACCAACGTCCATTTCACCTGGATGGCGGTATTAGTTGTGAAAAAGGTGACACAGCAACTGGGGCCATGCAACTCAAAGTACGGTTCGTCCAGCAAACCACTGTGGCATGCGCTGCTTCAGCGGAGGAGGAACAGAGAACCACACGACCCGTCTCTCAGCTCCTGGACACACATTGTTGCCAGAATATGCAATAAACGCCACACATGCAAGGGGATAACGCGCAAGCATTCGGATCGCAAACCCGCTCGCCCTATCTCGTGGCCACGTTTCAGCCCAATTGATTTGGGAGTTTCACAAATCTAGTCATCCACCAAGCCTTGCCTCCGAAGTGCGGGATTGGCAAGTGCGTGAAGATTAAAGGCGGGATGTGAAATTAGAATTTGACAGACATCGCCAGGGAGGTTGTGCTTCATGCTATGGCGGGAGGTGAGGTGATGCGCGGGTATCAGGTGAGGTCATCACCAGCCGATCAATACCGGGTACTCCAGCGGAAAGAAATAATACATTAAACGTCCACCTCAATTCTGCGCCATCGCATGCAACGTGACCCAGTGTAATTCCAGGGGACTGGCAGCTTAACTTCACTAATTGACTCGATTGATTGAGCTTTCGCAATCTGTAAAAATAAAAGCACATTTCATTAGCCACGCGGAGCCGCGCTAAACACCGCACACCGCGCGCAGAATTCACCCTGAAATATGCGCTCCGCGCCGCACAGCCAGACGGATTGCAGTTTAGTTTCACGGTGCTGAAACGCAAAACAAAAACGCCCAGACGCTGCGTACGCACTGCGCTCAAGCGTACGTCGTGAACGTCGGTGACGAATCCTCACGCATTTCACTTCCACGGGCGGCACGGGAGCCTTGCGATGACTCCGACGCTTCCCTTGCTGGGGGGGGGGGGGGGGGGGCGGGGGGGCAAGCAAACGACGGATCTGGGTAGGAATCTCACCTGGCCACTGCCCGGAGGCCGCTGGTGGCTTGCTGTGTATCCGTGGCCCCGCGTGACCTACCCTGACGAATGTCGTGTTAATGGAGTCTGTCGTGTCGCGCGTTGTCTCCGCTGCCGCCGTAGCCGCCTTATTATTATTATTTCCCGGCGTGACACCGTGGCCCGTTTCCTCCCGGGGCCGCGCGATCCGACAGGCGGCCTGATTACTGCGGACAGCCGCACGGCTCGCGCGCCACGACGATTAATTAAAAGCGTAAGTGGGCGCGCGAGCGCTCGGCTGGCTGGTCGCAAAGCGCTTTTAACTTTTTTTTTACGCAAAAAAACGATGACAACTACAGATAATTGGACACCGCCCGCGTGGCAAAAAAAAACAATTAAACGTTGTTTACGTCACATTAATGAATTGCGGAGCTGTTAACTCAACGTGTCAGTCGGTGAGGATCGGCGCAAGTCGACGGTAAGGCTGTGATGGTATTTGCTGGGAATGGTATACCACAGAGATGTCATGGTAACCCACGCAATGACTCTTAGCTCCGTGTTGGACTAGAGGAAGAGGTGGTGAGATTTGGGTTCAGAACAAGTGCTTTCGGATAAAAGACAATGAAGGAAAACATCTTATCCAGATCCTATCCAATGGGTACATCAACTGAACTGCACCTCAAGGTAATGTACAATAAAGCATGAATCCCTCCTCACAAGATCATTCCGTACAAAATCATTGTCAGAATGAAGTAAAGAGGCAGGTGGGAGCAGGCTGGAGTGCTTTCGGACAGCTGAACTTGGAAAGTAACCGAGGAATGTTCTCAGAGAAGAACTTCTTTAACCGGTGCGTGCTACCTGCAATGACACACGATTCAGACACGTGGTTATTAACCACAAAAACTGTGAAAAGTTCACAAAGCATGGAGAGATGCACGCTTGGAATTCCATTGACAGCCAGAAAGAGGAACACGTGGGTAGGAGAACGCACGCAGGCCAATTACGTCACTGCGGAATCGGACGCATCACCACGCAGAACGATGAATGACAGAGTGACAGCCGAGGGATGGAACGCGTTCGATTGGACATCTGGCGAGGAGGACGGGGCGATGAAACGAGCTGCTGTGAAGCACGATCTGGGTGTATGACGGCAAATGTGAGAGATGGCAACAACTTGGTGAGGCCTTCACCATGCAGTGGGTCCATCATGGCTGATGATGATGATACAGAATGTAGATATATGCACTGTCATTGTTACTCGTAGGTTTTTTCGGTAAAGTCACGTAGGTAAAAAATAAATTTAAAAGTTAATAAAAGTAATAATGGAAATAAAATAAAATAATAAATCACGACGTTTCGGAGGCAACACAAGTCTCCGTCATCAGGTGGGACCGTCACAGCTAAAATTACTGCATCAAGTGACGGTCCCACCTGATGCCGGAGACTTGTGTTGCCTCCGAAACGTCGTGATTTATTATTTTATTTCCATTATTACTTTTATTAACTTTTAATTTAATTTTTTACCGACGTGACTTTACCGAAAAAACCCAAGAGTATGAATCCTTGCAGTCACGAAAGCTTCAAATCTAGAACTGTCATTGCTACTTCCCATATCCATCAGGATGCATGGCGGCGGGCTCTGGTTTCACGTGCTCGACTGGCGGGGAAGGCTCTCGTGACGAGAACTACTTCCCCACGGGTCTGGGTCCAGGATGTCCGTGGACATTACCACGGGCAGCTCGACAGGGAAGGCACTCGTAGGCCCGAGATGCACGGCAATAGTCCCCCCCACTTAGGGGTCGTCCATAAATGACGTCACGCACCTAGGGGGAGGGGGGGGGGTCAGGCATTTGTGACGATGTGTGACGAGGGGGGGGGGGGGTTGAGAAATGTGACGTCGCATCATAATGCGCAACTTTAAATGAATATAGACAACACGTTCTACTTAATTAAATAGACTTTTTAATAAATGTTTTCTCCTACAACATCAGAGTGCAGCGCCACATTAAATACGCACTACAATGACAATAGTTTAAAGCGATTTGAAGCATGTTTTATATTTTTTGGGGGGGGGGGGCAGAGCTTTGTGACGTCATATTTGAGGGGGGGGTCTGACTTTTTGTGACGCCGTGTGACGAGAATGGGGGGGGGGGGGTCAAAAATCGTCCAAAATCGCGTGACGTCATTTATGGACGGCCCCTTATATTTCACGCGCGTTACTGCCGTCGCGTTTCCGAGGTGACGCGACTCCCATTTGTGCCGGTCGCAGGGATCTGAGCGCCACGCCACGCCAGGGAGCAGATGGGGAACAATTTGCACGACCACAGGGCCTTGTTGAGTCACGTGCCTTCTTGAGTCACGTGCAGGTCGCTTGTAACAAGCGGGTCTCGCCCAGCATAGGGTGGCACCACCTCTATCACCAATTACGTCATGGCCTTAATCTAAGTTGTCTTGTGGTTGTTGTTGTTGTTTGACTTGCATCCCACTGGGATTTTTGCACACAGTGTTGGTGTACGGTGCTTTTTCTGCAATATTTTGCTGTCTTTTCTTGGATTTTCTGTTTGCACATAGTCACTTTAAGATGTTTTCTTGTTCATATTTTAGTTTTTTTGTTTGTTGCGGTTGCACCCGATTCAAGAGCCGAATGGCTCACAGGGCTATACCTAATACATGAAACTTGAAAACTTGAACTTGAATCCCACCCTGCAAGGAGTGGCCGTCTCTCAATGTCACCGCGCGTCAGGACTGACAGCTGGAATACTCACGCAGCCTTAAGACATGAATTACTCTTTGGTTCTTTCGGTAAAGTCACGTATAAAGAGAAAATAATAAATTAAATACTAGCATACGACGTTTCGATTGCAACACAAGCAATCATCATCAGGTACAAATGAAATAGAAACACAAATCTAGTATACTTAGAAATGTAATGTAATACAACAGAGAGTCGGATAACATAACAGTCAACACCCTACCTGGTTGATTACGTTCTTCCTGAGAATGCTAAATTTGAGAGAGAGATAAAACACAGAACCAGAGACATATAGACAGACATATAAGCAGAGACAGATATCACAGAGATACATAGAGAGAGACACATACATAGTCACACACATATGACCGCACGCAACGTTTGGAATGAAAGGCGGGCGGGGTAACCTCGTCGGATGAGAAGATACCGCAGTGCCATTTTAAACGGAGCGGTGACGGAGTCCGGTGACACTGCCGGTGCAGGGCTCACCGCAGGACCCCCTGCCGTCACTTCACAGTGCCGCGTGGCGCGTGCGGTGATCGACGCATTCGTAAATTGCATCCTCACACCGAGAGCGCGGGACACGTCATCTCGGGAAAAAAACATTCCGGGAAACGCAACCTTCATAGCGGGCAGGCGAGGTGGGTCGGGGACCTCGTGTTTTGCCCGTGCCGGCATGCCGAGTCAGCACCACGGAGGGCCTGGCTTTGAATTCCGGTCTAGCACCCGAGATTAAACAAGGCCCTCAGGTGGCATTGGAGACGCCTCAGCCCATTGACCAACAACCTCACAAACTGCCAAACGGTTTTGGCTGTGCACGCAATGCAGTGGGGGGTCTAAGAGGTTAACATGCGTGCAGCGCGTGCATGTCTCCGCGCAAATGTGCTATTTGCTTGCCGTGAATCGTGATCGCTGTCCCGAACCAGAGGTGGAAATTGCACATCGCTACCGTGGCGGAACGTTCATCTCGTGGGATAACCACATTACTTTACGTAAAGTTCTAGATTTGAAGCTTTCGTGACTGCAAGGATTCATATTCTTACGTTTTTTCGGTAAAGTCACGTTGGTAAAACATTAAAATTAATAAAAGTAAAATAAAATAAAAATAAAAATCACGACGTTTCGGAGGCAACACAAGCTTCCGTCTTCAGGTGGAACCGTCACAGCCACGACAGCTGTATCAAGTAAATTAGAGATTACAAGAGCTCTTGTAATCTCTTACAAGAGCTCTTGTAATCTCCACCTGAAGACGGAAGCTTGTGTTGCCTCCGAAACGTCGTGATTTTTATTTTTATTTAATTTTACTTTTATTAATTTTAATGTTTTACCTACGTGACTTTACCGAAAAAACCTAAGAATATTTACGTAAAGTTGTTTTTTCCATCTGATACTGTGTTCGGCACGATGTCTGACGTTTAGCTGCACGTGGTGGGAGCTTCAGGAATGAATCGGAGCAGCTCACTTTCTTCCTCGATTATGGAGCACTGCCAGGTGCTGCTGCTGTTGCTGGTATCGCCAGTTCTTGATGCTAATGGGCTCATCTCTGTGATGCAGAATGGTCAATGTCGTTTTTGTTTTGTCTGGGAGCACAACGGAATAACCCAGAGAAACATCGCCAGCGTGCCCACAAAATACCCCTCTGTAAAAGTCCGCTACACTGATGGGTTTTACGGACAGCTGAACTTTAATTTAAAAAGTAACCGAGGAATGTTCTCGGAGAAGAACTTCTTTGACCGGTGTGTACTACCTGCTATGATACACGATTCAAACACGTGGTTATTAACCACAAAAACTGAAAAGCTCACAAAGCATGGAGAGATGCACGCTTAGAATTCCATTGACAGGCAGAGAGAGGAACACGTGGGTAGGAGAACGGACGCAGATCAATTACGTCATTGCGGAATCGGACGCATCACCACTCAGAACAATGAATGACAGAGCGACAGCCGAGGAATGGAACGCGTTTGAGAGGACATCTGACGAGGAGGACGGAGCGATGAAACGAGCTGCTGTAATGCTGTATGTGTGTCTACGTGGTGTCTGTGTGTGTCTGTGTGCATGTATACGAGTGTAGCGGTTAGCGCGCTGCGGCTATGAACCTGGCGACCCGGGTTTGATTCCCGCTCACAGCCAACACCAGTGACGATTATCTGAACTGGTCCTGGGCCTCCCCTAGGTCGACTCAGCCTTAAATGAGTACTCGATGCGGTGTGTAAACATCGTCACTGGGGAGACAAAGGCGGTCGGGCGTGGTGCTGGCCACCCACCCCCTCGTGTACCGTTCCGGCCTTCATAGGTGCTAGCTAACAGCTCTTGCCCCTACAGCCTGTTAAGGCTATACGGGGGATCTTTGTCTTTGTGTCTAAGTTGGCACAGTGGGGAGCACAGGTGGTGTATCCGCCAGTCATCTCAGTCAGTCAAACCATGGCCACTGGGTCCATCCCGTGAACTCCTGCCAGCAGCGTGCCTTCCCCACTTCGCCATCGCACCGAGCCCGGCATGAGTGATGCGGTGATGTCAGCGCCACTCAGTAGTGAATGGCAGTGGTCGCTGTTATTGTTGTTGGAATGAAACGTGCAATGTGCCGAACGGCACGCGGTACAACCCAAAAACACATCGGAGAGCTTCACAGCGGCACAGGTTTTGGTGTATTTGTACTTATTTCGTTGAGCCTGGATAGATGATGGTCTGGGATGGCCTCCAACCAGGAATTAAACTCGCAACCCTCCTATTGTGAGTTGAATGCTCGAACCAGAAAATAAATAAGCAGACAATATGCATCCACGTATGTGCCCCATCCACATTGTATGTAACATGTTATTTTACACATCTCGTCAGCGATACGGCCTTCTGGGAGGGCATATATTAAAGCAGCATTGGTTCAACACGAGCCGAAACCGGCTCAGAGTTTCTGAACCGGTTTCGACATGCAGCGTCTCATCGGCAGAGCCAGGCTTGCTTGAACCAATGCTGGCACAAAACGATATAAAACAAAAATACAACATAATCATAACCATTTGCGTCGTTGTGGAGAATATAAGTTTACCTAACTAAGGAGACAATACACCTCTAACCGCAGTGCATTAATCAACACATCAATCTTCGCAGACAAATTGGCATTGCGTGGTGGGTGTCTGTAATGGGAAGTCTATTGGAGAGACGGTCGCTAACGCGACGCGATGCCCTACTTTGCCGAAGGCTGCCGCTATTATTGATAGATGCTGCGGTGCCTCGTTATCACGCGTGGGACGCGTAATTGTGAAACATCTCAAATGTACATTTACATTTATTGCACGGCACATTGCATGCAAATTGCGTGTCCCCGTACACCGAGGAGCGTTGGCCAGCGCTCATCTCTGATTGGTGGGATTGAGCCACACTGCACGTTGCCTGGCAGTGGCCAGTCACACAACACAAAAACAACCGTCTACATCCTGCCAAGTGGTTATCGTCACATCCACTCCGGCCGTATGATGGGCCTATCCCTGACCAGGACTCTCTTCCATTTGTGAGTTGCGTGCTCTAACCGCAACAGCAGCACCCCCATAGAGGCAGGGCATTCACCTGCAGAGCGACCAGAATTCTGGGAGTCCCAAATGGGACACATCGGGGAGCTGTCCCCATCCTCCTCCCTACACAAAGCCCCGCCCACGTTTACAAAGCCCCGCCCACTTTTACAAAGCCCCGCCCACTTTTACAAAGCCCCGCCCACTCATCAACTAGCCCCACCCACTCACCTGCTAACCCCACCTAATGCTCAGGTATCACCACCCACTTGCTCAGGTCGCCCCTGCCATTTGATACCCGGATGGTTCAGGACAAACCACGGTGTTTTGGTAGCTTCGTTCATACTCTTTGGTTCTTTCGGTAAAGCCACGTAGGTAGAACAATAATAGATCACGACGTTTCGATCGCAACACAGGCGATCGTCATCAGGTGGGACAACCACAGCAAGAACAAACTGCATCTCGCCCAGGGGTCGGCAAACTGCAGCTGCTGAGCCGCATGCGGTGGCTCTTTAAGGGCTGCTTAGTGACGTTCTTCATGAAGGACCACCATCTAATATTCACCACAATGCATTGCGGCTCTTGAAATATAGATTTTTTTTTTTTTACAAAATTAGAAAAAAATTGCTCTTCTTGTTATCTCGCTTGCAGACCACAGATCTAGCCTGACACTGCTGACGAGACCCTGGCGATCAAAAAGAATGCGTCAAATATGATGTACAACGAAGCGAACACGTCCTCACAGGGTTCCCCACTACTCACTATAAAACTCATTATGCACTGCGGTGAGTGTTCAGGGTGATAAATAAACATATCTCAACACGACAATAAATCAGTTACTCTATCAACCCATTAACCTTTTGCTCAGCTTGCTTGGATGTTGCTCAGACCCAGAAAGTCGAACCGAATCTAGAGGTTCCTTTCACAATTGAAGACCATGAGATGCTCATGCCACGTAGAAGGGTGGCAGCAAGGTGATTTCTCCGCAGAGGTTCGACCCATGACATCACCACGCTGTGTATATAATGTCCATAAGCTTTACTTTAGACATCCAACATCATGAATTGTAACCGTATTATATTGAGCGGAATAGTGCTAGTATTACACGCAATTAACTGTAAACAATTGCTGCGGGTTTAACAGCAGGCCGTTGAACGTAAACACGTTGTACGTGGAGAGACAGCGTGGAGGTCTATCAATGTGTTAATGCATTACCTAGCGTGTTCCAGCGCAGTGCGTGACGAGTTTTAATTCCTCAACACCGATAAACAAGAACTGCCGCGCGGTTGTCTTTGGGAAGATGAATCCACTGGGGCTTCGCGGTGCTGCCTCTGGTGTAGGGCCCGCTCCCTGGCGTAACGCTCCGCTGCTGCTTGCACAGGCAGCGTGATGAACAACTGCTGCGCCACCAGGCCATGGCGACACAACCCGGACCTAGATTTATGAAGGATTTAATAAACGCATTTTTACATTCATCGGAACGCCGCCATGGCGATGTAACGGTGAACAGAGCACTCCACTTGCAGTCCCAGAGGTCGCCGGCTCAACCCACCACCCCGCCACCGTCCACTCCGCAGTATAAATGGGTTCACCACGGTGAACCCATTTATACTGCGGGGTAAAGTGTGGGTATAGTCCAACTTTCTCAACGACGTCTGGCCAGCGTGAAAGAGTAGGCCAAATACCCTCCAGAGGGATTCTCTAGAGCTCCCTCTTGCGGAGGCGCTTCTGCCAGCAAGCGGCGTGGGCAATTGCAGGGGTGCTCCCTTTCCTTACATTCGCTGGGATTCAAAGTTACGTAGAAATATAAATCACGGCCCAGGGTCGACTTGGCTATCATCTTCCAGGTTTGATAAAGTGAGTATCGCTTTGTGACAAGTCAAACACGGTTGTCTGGGGGACGGATAATCCCCCCACCATAGGAATGTGGAATTTCCAACACGACCTCAGGGTCACCAAAGGACACAGGCCCCCGAGTTGAAAACGTGAGTTTGTGTCCCCCGTATTCATGCGAGCAACGCAGCTCCCAGTGACCGCCATTCCATTGCAGCACGGCACAGGGGATTATATCACGGGATCTTGACCACTGCCATCACGCTGGGTATTTGTATTCAAGTAATGTAGATGCATCTAAAACTCGGGACGTGGTGCTCAATGATCTGCCCTGTCGAATGCTGTCGCACAGCACGTGCGAGACGCTGTGCCACAGCACTCGACCTCCAAGTAGAATGTTCCGAGTTGAAATCTGCGAAGGGTAAAACCACTTTGTGGAAAGTCACCCATTGGTTGTCCTTCACAGAGAATGGTCCGCACAACGAGAATGTGGAATGTTCCACCGCCGACTCAGAGCCACCGACAGCGAAGAGTGCTGCTCCATGATGCTAGATGTTGTTCCCCGACTCACAACATGCCGCGCGCTTCCTTCACTGCCGGCGTAAACTATCGCGCGTTTGCAGGAGTCGAGCCGTGGCTTTGAGAGACGCAGAGCGATGATGGACATCTGCGCCGTTTGAACGCTGGTGGAAACAGCGCAGATCGAAACGCGCGCATGGACTCATTTAACGGCGAGACGTTGCGCGTGTGTTTTGCTTCGCCATGGCGAGAACCCATTGGCTTACTTCGAGGCAATTACCGCGTACCATCTGGAGAGGACCCCTTAGCAATGAAACCCTTGTGATGTTCATTTTTTTTAAGAGCAGATCTGCTTCACCAGGTTTCTGAGGGCCTGTGCTATCCCTCCCTTGGGGGCCCAAAGAGCAGAACGCCGTGTGGGTGCCGTGTTCAGTCATCGACTCTCGGTGGCCTTCACAAGACAATAATGATGCGTTACGCTGAGCAGTTTGCTCATCAACACAAAGCCACAACGCTCCCATCTCACTTTGTGCGTGTGTCACACTCCTACCTCACTTTGAGTGTCACACTCAATATGTTATTACTCAACGATGGAGCGGAGGATGGAGATAAGTGGAGGTAAGTGGAGGTAAGTGACGCATTCTGGAAAGGGGACGTCACGAGACCGCCGGGCGAAGTGACCACAGCTTCGTGCTTGCAATCGTCACTTTGCGAGTTGAAATCCCAGTCGGGGATTGAGCTCTGAATGGGTCCTACCATAGGATCAACAGTTTTGTCCAGCGCGGCAATGTTTCATATGAAAAGCATGAATGTTGGCAAATAACCCTAGCACAATTAAAATAATTATAATGAATGCAGTCATGCAATTCTGTAAAGAAATTAGACGTCTAGCTGCCACCGCCATCGTCATCGTTAATGGCCATGCTCAATCCAACTGCTGGAAGGCCTTACCAAGCCTCCACCATATTTTATGGCCGTGCGATGCCACAATCCAGCTGGGACCTGCGAAGAAACCGATTCCACGGCCCCTATCTGTGCGGAACCCCCTGTGGGACATGCGTCTTCCTTTGGCGACGTCACCATGACAAGTCTCGACCCACAGCCATCATCTTCCCTCCGGAAAATGTGGTCTACATTTTTCAATCTTTAAAAAAAAAGATTGCGCCAGGATTGGTAAAGTTTTAAACGAACAATAGACCAATTGTATGTGTACGTGCAACTGCTGCTCTGTGTGCCCTACAGGAAAACTTGTTAGTTAGTCTGCCTGCCAAAAGGGCATTTTATTGTGCCTTGGACCCAATGGCTGGCATTTCACTTCAGCCCTGATGGCGATGAGGCCATCTGTCAAGCACACTTGCAAACTGTGAAAATGTCAACAGTATTCAACACTTTCGTGCTGTTACTGTGGAAAATACAATTGCTCAGGCTGCTGTTACACGTGTCGTTCCCAGCACCTCTTATAGTGTCTGGTGGCACATAGATTAACAACGCACGGAGGTGAAGCAGCAGCATCGCATGCACTCTCAAAAGCGAATGCGTGGCCATGCCGCCATTAAGAAGCACCGACTCAGAGAGTTGAGCAAATGTGGCCATCACAGCACGCAGCACTGGTTAGAGCACTCGACTGACAGCGGGGAAGTTATGAGTTGAACTCCTGGACATGGGGGTTCTACCAAGCCCCTCATCTCGC
The DNA here is from genome assembly GCF_964198595.1 of Lampetra fluviatilis. Classification (NCBI taxonomy): domain Eukaryota; kingdom Metazoa; phylum Chordata; class Hyperoartia; order Petromyzontiformes; family Petromyzontidae; genus Lampetra; species Lampetra fluviatilis. The sequence goes on along the minus strand of NC_136312.1, from coordinate 2,813,610 downwards.
CAGAGTTGATATGCGCATTGTTTTTTTTACCACTAATTTCAGGTAGCCAATGCAGTTGAGCACTGTCCAATGTTTTGAGCATGTAGACACTTCCGCTCATATTTCATTAACATGATGGTGTTAATGGTCATCGCACCGGGCTTTCAATCCACAGATTGCCGGTTCGATCCCATCTCGTGGCACAGCAGTTCAAAACAATGGACACGTTTCTTAACCCACCCCACCCCCTGCCTCTGTCCACGCAATAACACAAAGGGGTTACTCCACAGAGAGGTGGTCGGCAGGTCACGTGTGGTGGGGTAAAGTGTGGGTACCCCCACCTCTATCAAGGTGTCTCACCAGCGTGGAAGGGTAGGGCAACAGATCCTCACTCTTTGGTTCTTTCGCTAAAGTCACGCAGGTGAAAATAAATAAATAAATAAAATCACGACGTTTCGATTGCAACACAAGCAATCATCATCAGGTGTGACAACCACAGCAAGAAATTGTTTTTACTGAAGTGGGAGAGATGCCCGAGTTAAGACGTTAATATCAGTCAGAGAGGGCGGTGGGGGGGGGATAAGGGGAGGGGGGAATAAGGGGAGGGGGGAGCGTTGCGTGTGCGCTCGGGGCTGGGACGTGAGACTGGGCAGGGGGGGGGGGAAGTGGGCGGGGCTAGAAGTGGATGCGGTGCATGGAAGTGAGCTGGAGAGCAAAGCATCAACACAATTGCGGACAAAGCAGATGATGGCGCTCAAAACAAAACTAAATAGCCGCACTGCTGAACGCTGAGGATGCAATTAACTCGGTTAAAATTGACTAGTACCCGGTAAAGAAGATGGAACAACTATGAACAGTTACATTTTATGATGACGATTGCTTGTGATGGAATAGAAACGTAGTGATTTAATTTACTTATATTTTTTTACCGACGTGACTTTACCGAAAGAACCAAAGAGTATGGATCCTTGCAGTCACGAAAACTTCAAATCTAGAACAACAGATCCGCTCGAGAGTGGAGGTCATTCCTCTCGCAGTGGCAACAAACTGCAGAGCTGCACATTTTATTGGCGAAATTACAAAAACACATCGGTTTGGTTATCCCACCCCACTGTTTGTGATCAGAACGTCGACAAACTTTGACCAAACAATTAGGACGAAAGTGGCCCTTCGTCAAGATGTGAAGCTGGTCCTTTGACCTGACCGTGATACGGAACATTCTGCTTGTGCGAGCGATAATATCGAATGGTATTTGACGCCCACTTCATTGCAAACGTGGCACTTTGGTAGCCAAGCTGTAATCATGCTGAAAACGAGGCCACTTAGCCCGTCATGATGCCTCCCAAACTGGATTATACACAAATTCCCTGCTGAGCTGGGGGTGCATGGTTTTTGTTAAGAAATCCTTCTGCCCGTGTGCTAATGTCACGCAATGCAATGGCTTAAACGGTTTCCTAATACACGCAATTACACGCGCGTTTGGTCCCATTGTCGTCCGCGACTCGCAAGGGGTGCAGCGAAAGCTGACTCGGCAGCTTCAGCTAAGAGACACATCGCTGCCGGCAGATGTCTCGCTCTTTAGCGGAGCGCATTATAGAAGCGACACGAGGCACACTCGCGTAACAGACGCGCTCTCGTGGTGTCCATGTCGCGAGCAGACCCCTGTTCATCCGGCTTGGTGGCGCGGGGCAGAGACGCCGACTCAAAGCTGTTCTAGTCCCGGTTGGGTGTCGGCTCGGCCGATCATCCCTCTGGGGTAGATAAAATCGGCACCTCTTCATGGGAAGTCCGGTGATTTTGCGATGGAAATTGCACCCCCCAGCACGGAGGCTTGACATTAACATACCAATGCATTTTGATGGTGAATTTTACCGATCGTATTCTAGATCCATACTAATGATGACGTGTTGCTGTGGGGCATTATGGGTAATAGCACATATAAGCAGAACTCTGCGACTCCAGTGATAACTAACAATCCGTTTTAGTTTTCCAGACCAAATGTATGCATCATCATGTATACAAGGAAGCAAATTTAGAGTCGGTTTCGACCTTCTGGGTCTCATCAGCATCGTCGGGCTTGTCCAGCACATGCTGCGACGTCACCAGATGTTATTGGCAAGAATGATGTAGCCCTGTTCAAGGGAAAAGCAATTTGGTACACAAACTAATATTGTTCTTCCGTGGAAAATTGCATTGTGGGTCACTTTCCGCAAAGCAAAAACACTTTTCTCATTGCCGTGTATCAAAACAAAGATCCCCGTATAGCCTGGAACAAACTGTTGGGGCAAGTGCTGTTAGCGAGCACCTATGAATGCCTGGATGGCACTCGAGGGGGTGGGTGGCCAGCACCAACCCTGACTGCCTTTGTCTCCCCAGCGGTGATGTTTACACACCGCACTAGTCACTCATTTGAGGCTGAGTCGACCTAGGGGAGGCCCATGACTGGTTCATATATTCGTCACTGGTGTTGGCCGTGAACAGAAAGCGAACTCTGGTCACCGGGTTCATAGCGCAGCGTGGCGCTAACCGCTACACTACCGCTCCCCCACACATATGCACACACATTCCAAAATGTGAAATCGGGAATTGGCATCGCAAGTCTTCACTGGGCCTCCTATGACTCTCTGCTTGACACATTCAGTAGATTTCAGTCCCTTCAAATGTGCAGACAAGTCAGAGATTCACTCAGTGTCTGTCAAATAAGCTTAAGGGCTTAAGACCCAAGATAACCCCGATTAGGTTCCACCACCGCATGCTTATCATGGTGTTTTTTTCTCAGTCAATTCAGATCAGATCAGGTCGCACCGAGGGTGCATGGAGCACAATGCGGTTCCACCAACGTGGGCACATCTTCGGACCGGCTAACTGGACGATGTCTGGCCACCTGATGGGAGAGAAATCAATGATTTTGTCAAAGTTTTTTCCAAAAACTTCATCTATAATACACTAAGGATTTGGAGTGTACTGGGAGTCTCAAAACACAATTTGCTTGTTAGATGTTCGGGCCCGTCCATAAATGACGTCACGCAATTTTGGACGATTTTTGACCCCGCCCCCGCTAGTCACACGGCGTCACAAAAAGTCAGACCCCCCTCAAATATGACGTCACAAAGCTCTGCGCCCCCCCCCCCCCCAATAAAACATGCTTCAAGTCGCTTTAAACTATTGTCATTGTAGTGCGTATTTAATGTGGCGCTGCACTCTGATGTTGTCGGAGAAAACATTTATTAAAAAGTTTATTTAATTAAGTAGAACGTGTTGTCTATATTTATTTAAAGTTGCGCATTTTGATGTGACGTCACATTTCTCAAACCCCCCCCCCTCGTCACACATCGTCACTAATGTCTGACCCCCCCCCCCAGGTGTGTGACGTCATTTATAGACAGCCCCTTCCCTGTGGAAGGCCCCAGATTTAAATCCACGCTGGTTTTTCCCCCAGTATGAACAGCACTATCACTTGAAGCACACGTCTCACATAAAGGGTCGAGGCTCCGTTCCTAACTCAGGCACATTATGTCCTCTCCCTCTCTATGTATGTTGAACTTCTTTCGCACCGTATGATCCGTGAGCTGTGTCCTGCATGGGTTTACTCCGGGTTCTCCGGTTGGTGGGGGCCACACATCGCAAGGCAGAAATAGATGTGACAATATTACTCAGTTGGTATGACACATTACACTCTCTGCCCCCCCCCACCTCTCTATTGAAGGCCTCGACACAGAGGCGTTGTTTCTCGGTGTGCCTATGTTGTGTGTCTCTCTCTGTGTATCTCTGTGTGAGTCTCTCTCTGTGTGTCTGTCTGTGTGTCTATATTGTGCGTCTCTCTCTGTGTGTCTCTGTGTGAGTCTCTCTCTGTGTGTCTGTCTGTGTTGTCTCTCTCTGCTTGTGTGTCTCTCTCTGTGTGTCTCTGTGTGAGTCTCTCTCTGTGTGTCTGTCTGTGTGTCTCCGTGTCTGTGTTTTGTCTCTCAAATTTATAAATATTTGGAAGAACGTAATCAACCAGGTAGGGTGCTGACTGTTATGTTAGCCGACTCTCTGTGTTGTATTGCATTATATTTCTAAGTTTACTAGGTTTGTTTTCTCTTTCATTTGTATCCGATGATGATTGCTTATGTTGCTATCGAAACGTCGCATGCTATTATTTCATGTATTTTTTCTTTCCACGTGACTTTACCGAAAGAACCAAAGAGTGGTATTACATTTACCAGCAGCGTCGCTCCTTACTGCGGAAAACCTTGGCAGGACCCTCCTGAAAAATTGAAATTGAAACTCACCGAGGCTTTATAGCTCATCGGATTGCTCCAGTATAAATACATATTCTGATTTCCTGGGTAAACAAGCGTAAACAAAATACAAATCTATATAATGTTTTGGAAAAAAATATATATATACCCCTGAATGTATTAGTACTGTATATGGGACCTTAGTACAGTAGGACACATGTACGACCCGCTGGGATATTCTAAAAATGAAACAGCCATCGTGTGGCTTGAAATAACTGCCTCGTCAAGTTCAAAACTGAAAGTTGAGGGACGGAGAATGAGTAGGGCGTGTGGCGAGGGCGTGTGGAGGAGTTGCCAACGAGGACGAGATCGCGATGGATTGATGAATGTGGACAGACAAGCGTCGGACAGCGGACCCCACCGAGTGGGACAAACTTCATTTCGTTTGCGTTTCATTCGTCGTGGAGAGGCGGGGGGCCATGGGAGGCCGCAGAGTGGAGGGCAGCACGAGACGCCACAATTAGCGGTGTAGCCTCTGGCCAACACCACACTGTTATCCACGAACCGATTCACGAACCGCACTCGCGCACGACGCCACGAGCCGCATCGTGAGCATCATATGGCACGCTACTAAATTTTCGTTTCAGTCGCAGAGCTCAAATATTCAGCAATAATACGGCAAAGTGTGAGCGGGAGCAACGAAATGCGCTGGACAGATCATCTGACTTTTTAAACAACAACAAACAACAAAAATAGAAACTAGCTGACTTTTTCTGTTGTCATCTAAGCTATATAACGTTCAAAAATATGTAATTGTCAAACTTGATCCCGAGAATCTGATCTGGAATGGATTTATCCGTCAAGCAACTGGATATGAGGAATTGGATTTCGGATTGAAGGCTGTGATTGGACCCGACTTGATTGAGCCTCGTTAGATGTGGACAGGGCACCTCTCGGACCCTCATGGTCACTGGTGAGCATGCTCAGACCATCACGGTAATTAGTTGGCAAGCCACTCCCCAAAACAGGAATCTGACAATTCAATTAGACTCTCATGGATAAACAAATTACATTATTACGAGTGTTATTTTGGGTGTAAGCCACGGATTTTAACTGAATTTCTTCGAAGCGTTGGCTCATTGCTGGGATTAACATCGCAGGCAACAGGCTGCAGCCAGCCACGTGCATTGATTTGTACCCAAATGAAAACATTTGTGGGTTTTCTCACATCGGCGCAAATATTGCAGGCTCCCACTACTGAATGTCAGCGCAGTCTTTGAATTCATTCTCTGGCGTCTAAGTGTGCGCAAGGAGGGAGGTGCTGAACTGCGTGCGATAAGATCACAAGCTCAATGTCGCCGGAGACGGCTAAGTCCGATGCCAGCTTTTGATCCCGCCTGATGAGACAGGCTAATCAGCGATCCACTCTTTAAAGACGCGGGCTTCCACGTCGCGTGAAAGGCGATGGCACAAAGGAAGGAAGTGGGGATATGATCAGACGGCAGACAGCTGCTCCAGCCAAATGAAATAGCGGTCCCATCTGCCCCGGGGTTTGACGCTCCATCTGCCCTCGCGAGATCGGCGGCGGCGGCGCACGATAAACTCGCCGCATTTACGGTGTGCGAGCTTTATGGCCACGCGCGTGCCGAAGCCGGCTCGGAGAGCTCGCGCCCATCTCCACGCGCGCGCCAACTCCGGCTGTCGGCAGGGGGCCTCGGCAATTGATTTTTTTTTATTTTTCACGGTGAGCGCGCGCAGCGGCGAGCCCGCGTCCCGTCGGCCCAGCAGGGACGCGTGGACACGAGCTGGTTACAAAGCAACGCCGCGGCTCACGCGGCCTCCCCGCAAGGGGTGTGTGCACCGCATAGCGCTTTGTGGGAATTCAACGGTGGGCGTCCCAAGCAGTGACGGGATAGTACCGTCTGAATGTGGGATTTCCACCATCGGCCTAATGCTTCCTTGAGTGCAGGAAACATTTTCTGAAATCTTCTTGGTTCTTTCGGTAAAGTCACGTAGAAGGGAAATAATAAAATAATAAAAATGAAACATAATTAAATAATTCTCACGACGTTTCAGCCACAACGCAAGCAGCCGTCCTCAAGGGAAAGACCAAGTCTTCACCTGAGGACGGCTGCTTGCGTTGTGGCCGAAACGTCGTGAGAATGATTTTATTATGTTTTATTATTATTATTTTATTATTTCCCTTCTACGTGACTTTACCGAAAGAACCAAGAAGATGAATCCCTGCAGTCACGAAAGCTTGAAATCGAAATTTTCTGAAATGTTTTGAGAAAAAGAACGGCAACAGCGGGTTCGCCTACCCATGTCTGTGTTTGTATGTTGGAACTTGTTTCGCACTGTAAGTAGCCAACCGTGCTAATCTGGGAGGAGAACTGAACTAGTCACCAGGTTCACAGCACAGAGCACGAACCACTGCACCGCCACTCCATCCCCACTTTTATCATTCGCATTAGCTATACAGGATATCTGTGGTGATATGGGGGACATATATCGTGGATACGTCTTCTTGGTTCTTTCGGTAAAGTCACGTGACTTTACCGAAAGAACCAAGAAGATGAATCCCTGCAGTCACGAAAGCTTAAAATTGAAATCGTGAATACGATTATACCCGCAGGATTATCCGTGGGCTAAAACAATCTCAGAAAACCCACGGGTAATCAGGTGGATTTTCTGCATGACTCTTCTTATCCGCAAAAAACTAGCCGGTATTAGGAAGTCGCTGGGCTATGCATTATGGGTAGGAAAATGTTGAGCGGAGGATAACAGCCGCGGAGAGGGCCGCGGATGGGATCTATTGTGGAATTGATTCCTCTTCGTGTGATTCAATGCCCATATCGTGATCGTAGAATCGATAGACTGATGAATTGTGAGAGCCCTGATGCACACTGCTTGTGACCATCGGAAGGAAAGGCACGGAAAGTAATCAAGACAGATGCTGAAATCTGCAGTGGAGGCTTCCAGCCCCCCACGGATCACAGCCAGAGTAGTGCAGCAAAGCGAGAGCCATGCAGGAGCTGTCAACCCTAATCACTACGGGTTAGCACCACCATCGAGTGTTGACCAGACCAGGTGGCTCCGTGGCAGAGGGCCCCAGAAACAGTGGAAAAGATGCAAGTTCTCATCCCGACTGGGGATATCCTCACAGCCTACCATCTCCCAGGGGCTCAATAAAAAGGTACCATTGCGTGGGAAATCAACAGCAAACAATTGTCATTCTTCGTGAAATTATCCCTGCCATAGCATTGTGGAATTTCCACCACCAGAGCTAACCATGGCGATAGGCACTGTCCCAATAATTGTTTGAGGTCCTATGGGAAAAAGCCACAAGTTCATAGCCCTAGAAACATTACCAGGCCTTGGGAATGCTCGTGGTCTGATTACAACACTTACACATACGTCTATTTTAACAATTAGTCGTCCACCACACAGCGGAACATTGCTCTACATGAGCAAAATGAAACTAAATCGATGGGTGGATGGATGCACCGAGAAGTGGATGGATGAACGGGTAGATGGGTGCAGGGATAGGGCGCATGGGAACACTGATAAAAGGGCGGTTGAACAGATAATATTCGTGAGAGATGAACACAGCAGATGGGCTAAAGAAATAGATGGATCGGTTAAGATGTGAATGCATGTGTTTGTGTTCTGATATATTTGACCCGGATGCCTCCAAAGTCACACATCTCATTTGACAGAAAGGGCTGTTGAGACGCATATTAGGCACAGCTACTTCGTAACGCAAACACATACATAGACAATCATGATCTAGAGTCAAGTCGAGCGAAAGTGGCTAAATGAACACTGCGGTAAGCATTCATTTCCATTGATGGATGGAGATGAACTCTGCGAGTTGTGCAAATTCCTCGTTCCTAAGTCAGGGTCGGAGATTGTGGAATTTATTTATAGGATGACTAATCTTCACTTCATGGGACCTCCTAGCTGCTCACCCCGAGCTCTCATTGCTCTGGTAGTGCGTTGTCTTTGAACTGTGCGCCTTTTGGCGTCATCTGGTCGAACACCATATGAGACTAGGCTCTAAAGAAAGCTGTCTCTGGTGTGGACCAATCAGTTTCAAAGACAGTGCATAAATTATCAGAGTGTTGTTTTTGTTTGCATTTGACTGCAAGTATTGTGGTTAATGTAGGCATGATTTCTTGCAAAAGGTGTCAGTTTTGTTGCCAGAAAAAAGGGGAAAAACTCTATTAGTATACTCTTGACTTCCTCCAAAGCAGGATTTGAATTGGCAGCCCAAGAAGGGTGATGGGCTGAGTAGGCCTCTTGATGGGGTTTGGACTCTGACTGTGAGTTGAGTGCCCTGAGCACACAGCCACGTGCCCGAGAAGGCCGGAATTCACTGCAAGTGTCACGTGGGAGCACCGCAGCGCAGGTCATGCAGTGAACGGTGCACCTCTTCGTTGTGTCCCATGCCAATCATGGAAATTCCACATTCCTATGGTTAAGACAGTATTGTCTGAGCACAAAGCATTGTAGATTAATCACAAATGGGGCTCGCTGAGTGGAACTTCTTTAGCAACCCCAGATGGATGATGGGCTGCATTGACACAGATTGAAGACATTAACACGTGACTCTTGAACTTTCTCCTCAAACTGTCCTGAAGAAGGCCTACTGCCCCAAACATCAGCCAACTCCACATGTCTGTTGTTGTAACGAATAAACGAGTGCTAATGACGTGTGCTGAGATGTTATTTAAAACGTGTGTGCGTGTGTCCCACTGTCAGGGTGGAGATGTGGTGCAGTGGTTTGAGCACCGCGTGTTGAACCCGCCCGCCAACGTTCGATTCTCAGTCACGGCTGATATCAGTGGTGAGAGATATCCGAACTGGTTCCGTGCTCTCCCCCTTCACCAACCCGCATTGACCAGCGTGGTGAAGTATGGCCAAACAGCCCCGCCTGACCGACACGGCGTGGGGAGTCCTTGATCCGCCTCCACAGTTGTCTCATTTTATTTTGTACTTAATCCTGAGCGTTAAGATTTGTTCCCCTATTCTTAATAGCCGAACAACGCGTGCTATTGTTCTCCCATTCACCTCCCCGTGTACTATTTGACGTCACTGTCCCATCCAACCCCCCCCCCCCCCCCCGGGCATTTCCCTTCCCGTCGATAGGGGAGCCTTATCTATCGGCCGCGATGGATGTTACCCCGGCATCAGATACGGGGCGAGCATCAATCCCTTACGAGTGCGGGAGGCTCGGCACGAGAGGCGCGGCGAAGAGCGCGAGATCAATACCTCCTTTGTGTTTGGCCGCCGCGGCTGGACGCTGACCGCCGACACTAAGGGTCACCCCTGACCCAGGAAAGTTAATAACAAGCTGCTACGGCCATCCGTTATGTCACGGCGCGCGCTCAGCCTGCGATGCGTTCATCACCGAGCCGGGAGTTTTAACGCAGCCGGGCGAGATGCCCGTGGCCACGTCTGAAATCCAGCCAAGTTAAATGTGGGGGTTGGTGGATCACGCTGGGATCGCAGTGTTCTGTGCGCCTCCCAAACTGCTCACCTGAGCGATAGCAGTAATGCAAGCGGGGTATTGACCCACCTGTTGCAGCTTTGAGTGCTTACCCCCCTGCATGCAAGGGCTTTCTCCAGGTATTCTAGTTTCTTCCCACACGTACATCACTCATTAAATGGAGCTGGCCAAACATGCCAATGCAGGATTCTCTTGAAACAGTCGTGAGACTCAATGAGGTTTTTATGAATAAAGGGCATTTTATCACAGTTAAATAAAGGACAGTATTTTGTTTTGTGATGGCTTCAAATGAATACTAGTTTCATTAAAAACACACCCCTCTTTTAACGCTCAACTCACTGGAGTGTCGTGCATCCTGTAGTGGAGTGCCCCGACCCAACATTTTAATGTTCGAAAATTTGAACCCCGACCAGGATTTGAACTCTCGACTGCCCCAACTGCTCAACTCGACCTCCGAGCCACTTACCGCTCATACATTGCAGAGTGCCCAGAGGAGGCACGGTGGTCAGTGGCCAGCGGTTGTGAAGATGTAATATTACTATAGTGCAGTAGAAGTCCTCTTACCCGTCATGAAGTGGGGGGGGGGGGGGATGTGTTAACTTCACCGATCCTCTCTGTAATCTGGCCAAGAAGCACCGGGAAACGTTCGCAAGTGGGACGCCAACTCCGACCCGTGGCAATCGCTCCCACAGCGAGGCTGCCTCCCCTGGAATTCGGCAGCTGACGTCCAATGGAGAGACTCTTCCCCCAGCATCAGAATGTGGAGATTTCCCACCAATGGCTCAGCTCCGCTGTGAAAGATGAGAGCCGTCCCATTTGCTCGTCCGGGCAGGGGAGCTGTGATGTTGCGACGGTATATAAGAGACGGAAGGCAGGTAAGCAAGGACACTGATGAAGGTATCCATACCCCAATATCCAATTCCGGGATGGGGTTCTCATTGCAGGAGAGGTCTGCTGGAGTGATCCATCATAGTTACTAGCGCAGTGCCCCGACAGGACAATGGCTTATGCGGACAGCCCCTGCTGACTCAAGAGCACAGCATGAGTCAAAAGCCTGAAGCATCATTACAGTATTTATGCTTCACATTATGGCTATTATGTTTCGGGTTCATTTGTATTCTCATTTTTGTATTTTAGCTCGTGTTCTCATCACTTTTGCAATAATAATCAATGGTTTATGGAGGCGTGGGCGATGGTGCAGTGGTTATTACACCGTGCCGTGAACCACGCAACCCGAGTTCAATGCTCGGCTGCGGCAAACATCAGTGGCAAGCGATACGGTGCTTGAATCGGTTCTGGGCGACCGCGTTCAACAACGTACACCGACCGGCTTGGTGAAGTATGGTCAAACAACCCCCACGACCGACATGGTGTGGGGAGCTCTTAATTCAGCAGTGGGGTTTCAGAGGACAATACTAGCAATCTTATCCAGGGAAGCATAACGTCTTGAGTCTCAGTATATATTATTTCCATGGTCCTGAATTGTGACGTTGGACCAATTTGCTGAATGAGCATTACGCGCGAGGTACGGAACAGGACAACTCGGGGAAAATGCGCGCATACTAAGGAATGGCACGAAATCTGCAAGCAGGTCAGGAACCCATGTGGCTGGGCTGTCCCGCCATCTCCGAATCGTCACCTCTGCGCCGCATGTTACAGAGCCCCACCAACTCCACCTCCAATGCGATGCGATCGGCCAATAGGGCTGAACGATTAATCGATATCAAATCGAAATCTCAATTTGAAACAATGCGATTAGTAAATTCGTAATGGCTGCGATTTTTTGAAATTTGAAAAGTCCTGTTACTTTCTTATTGGAATTGTTTCATTTATTATTATAGCTTTATTTTTTTAACTTAACAATTGTTCTATGTTTGATTGTTCTATTTCAATTAAAATATTTTAATAAATACATGTTGGAAGCAATTAATATATTTTTAAGTTCTCATCCTTGCATTAAATATATAGAGCAGTTCATATTTTGATGGTATCATGTGGTAATGCTCCATCACACATTTTAAATCTATCACACAGTGAATGTTGAACTGAAGCTTGACTTTAAAAATGTAATCGCAAATCGAAATCGCAATATCTGTCAGAAAAATCGCAATTAGATATTTTTCTCAAATCGTTCAGCCCTACCCACCAACCCAAACTCCGATGCGTTGGATTAGAGACGTGTGCCACCACAGCCAGAAGATCCCATCGCGATTGTGTGTTTGTTCCCCGATGCACATGTCCCTTCTCTCGCCCCTCTCGTCGGAATTTGGAATGTCCACAAATGGCTTCGGGACATCAATGGAAATGAGCACCACCCCACCTCGCAGTGCTCGGCCATCAAATGATATTCATTAGCTCATGAACCATGCTGGCATCATTTACAATAACAGCACTCGGTATCATGAGCAACATGAGTGATGGTTTTATTCGGGGTAGTCTTTAGTGACCAAACCACCAGCTCGCTACTCTTGAGAGCCGAGTTGCTTTATTGCCAGTGACTGCCAGAATTCGACCCTCACCTCTCAGCACTGCTGACTCCGTGCTATGGATATTGGCATAAGCCCTCTAAGGCATAAAGCCACCTCCAGATCATTACAAATTCCAGTCCATATCTATCTTTTTTCACCCTCCATTTCTGTCGCGCCCGCTCAGATGTTTTCATTCTAAGTTACAGCTCAATAACATTCTGCCGTTGTTAGTTTTTTTTTTTACAGAACTGCTCAGCCAGTGCGGATGGCTGAGTGTGCCGCAGGAAAGCGTGACTCCCTCTGCGGCGTTGGGGGGCGACTGGTAACGTTGTACTGTAATCAGATTACTTCACGCTGGATTAGTAATCCCGTGTCGTTATTCTGGCTCAGCTCCAACTCAGCCTGTCGTGATCAGATGTCGCAACCGGGTACCCGATACCCGTACCCTACCCGATACCCGGCTACCCGTACCCGGCCGGGTACGGGTAGCCGTTTGCGACCCTGGTGCGGCCGGGTATGGGTACGGGTAAGGAATCAAAACCCGTTTGCGACCTCTGGTCGTGATCCATCCAAAGTCAATAAAATCAGTACCACCGTGCAGGAAGTCAATTATGGTTGTGGCTTGGATAGACTGGCACCACACCATGTAAATGTGTCATTTCCACCAGAAGTTAAGGGCCACTAATTTCGATGAGTGCCACCACATTTTTTATTTGAGCACGGAGACAAATTGACCATTGGTTTAATTTGGTTCAGTGTGTTAGCATTATTGTGAACGTGTATACACCGGTGTATGTGTGTGGATAAGTTTGTGTGGATGGTATTTATGCACGGGGGGCAGTGGTTCCCGTACTGCGCTATGAGCCTGGTGGCTTGAGAAGTAGGCTGTCGCGCCCAATATCATTTATAATAAAGGTGTTTTGGTTCGATCGCCTAAGTATAAATGTTTCGCAACCCTCCACCACCCGACACAGCCAGTAAGGTTTGCCAAGTAAACATCTCGCCAACTAGTTAACTACTTCTGCCCACCGGTGTGTTGGAGAGCAAATCCACAACGTTTACAATTTGAGTAGTACGACGTTTCGCTGGCAATTACATCATCCAGCATCATCGGGCGATTTGCCAGATTGTGGCAGCGAAACGTCGTACAAATTGTAAATGTTGTGGATTTGCTCTCCAACACACCAGTGGGCTGAAGTAGTAAACTACGCTATACACTACACTATACACTACACTATACACTACACTATACACTACACTATACACTACACTATACATGACACTATACTAGTAACTAATTGGCGCGATGTTTACGTGACAAACCTTACTGGCTGTGTCGGGTAGTGGAGGGTGACGACACATTTATACTTAGGAGATCTATACCAAAAACCTTTATTATGAACTGGTGACTTAAGTCCGTTTCCCAGCCATGGCTAAGATCAGTGACCATTGAAATCAAAACTTGTCTTGGGCCTCCTGTACAGTTACTCAACCTTAAATGAGTAACTGGTGCTGTGTATAATCTATATAGATAAAAGGGAAATATGGGAATGTGTCTGTTCGAAATATTTAGCATACTTCCCGACATGCACCAAACTTGAAATTTGGCATGTGGGTAGCTTCCAGACTGTACACAATGCAAAAAGTATAAAAAATAGACTTTTGTGTTTTGGGAGGGGGGAGGGCGCAATAATGGATATTTTGCACGGCAAGCGAGCGGTGACGTCACATCTGTGATGTCACCCGCATGCGGCAGCGTCAAGCAGTGTGCCTGCTGACGTCACGCAGTGTGCCTGCTGACGTCACGCATCCCCCCCACCCTCCGCGTGGGCCGTGTATCCCGCACGAATGCGCGGCTGGGGGGGGGGATAATGGATATAATATACGAGGACTAAACTATGAATTTCCGTGCGAAGAACGGGTACACCTGCTAGAGGGGAGACAAATGTGGCGGAGAGGCATTTTGGCCACGCCATCACCTCGTGTGCCGTAATCGTGACTCTGTGATCAGTAAAAGATTACACGAAGCATTACTGGTTCATTTCGCTCTCGTTACAGTTAAAACGTCATCAGGAACGTACACATTGTTTATACATCGTCGCGCTGGGGGCTGGGTGTGCCGCTAACCATTACACCACGTCACGTGCCATTTCTACTATTTGTTTTGTTGTTAAAATATTTAGGACGTAAATTTCCTCTCATTCCTTCGGAGAGCTGAGAAACTCAAACGATTATTGGGTGATGTTCATGTGGCCGAGTCCACTTTGCATGGAATATGAGCAATCGTAACTACATCGAGAGTAAAGTAGCATACCAATGGATCGCTATCGTACATGTATTCCCGTGACTGTCCAGTAATTAATACACAAACAGCTCTTTGCTGTAAATTGAAGATGACAGCTTCGGAGAAGCAAACAATTCCGCGTCCGTCGCCACAGCGCACATGGCAAATGTGAATGGGCCCGCAGAAAATTACACATTAATAAGTAATATAAAAAATAACTTTAAAAAAAACACACTTTAATGAAATGTACCGTACTAGCAATGGAAGAACTCCACGACTCCAGCAAGTGGCCCCGAAGCTTGCCACAACGTAAGGGACCGTGGTGATTTACAGCCAACGTCAGTTTACCGTGGACAATTAGAGCCAAGCCGAAACATAACATATAAAAAATAATGTTTAAAAATACACGTTTTTTTATGATATATAGTATTGTCATCAGTATGACATAAGTATACCAAGTTTGCAGTCGACACCACATTTGGAAGTGGGTAAAAATTGAGTTACAAGATTTGAGGATACAACAACAACAACAGACAGAGTGAGTTAATAAAAAGCGTGTCATTAAAAAATAGAGCCGCTCCTGCATAGTACTGCTACTGCAACTCAGGACTTCCTCCCAAAGATTCAAGGTCAGAGAGGTCACCATGGCCAATGTTGTTGATGCCACCACGCCTCGTCGTCCTTCCTGCCGTCATCTCCCACGGCGGTCCCCTAATCAACACGTGCTCTTACCCACTCGTAGCACCAACAATCTGCCTGTACGCCTTCCCCTTGGCCGCTGACCTCCGGCTGCGTCTCCGATGCAAAGAGAGAATGAATGAGACAATGGCCATCAATATAGTGCACCTTACCTGAAAATACCAAACACAATTCAGCGTGGCTTCAGTCGCATTTCAAGAGTAAGCTTTATACACTGACAGATGATGCCTTTTAAAATCGTGAAGGCAGACGCTTGATTTCTTTGTCTGAACACATTCTAAACAGGTATCGCACACTACAGTCCTATTCGGTTTTTGTGCGAGTGTCATACGCGGCGGCAGGGCTATTTTGCAGTGGGAGAGATTCATGAACACTGAGGCTGATTGATGGAACAATGAGCGTTGCTCCTATGAGCCCCATTGTGTCCGCGTATTTCCCAACAGCGGCGGAGGCTGGAGAAAAATCCGCGGCACAATAGCCATGTAAATACAGCCCGCCACCTTTAATGCACACCCGCAATGAGGTGCTCCAAACAGATTGATTATTTTCAGAAAGCCTCCCAAGTAATGTATGCGTGTGCCTAATTGCGTCCCGTTGTGAGACGCGAGTCAAGGCAAAGGTTAAGGAACATTTATTCTGGTTTGCATTCACACACACACACACTCTCATAGCGAAGTGATGTTGCATTGGCGAGTGACCAACAAGACAACACAGCACTGCTTCTTCTTGGTTCTTTCGGTAAAGTCACGTAGAAGGGAAGTAATAAAATAATAAAAATAAAACATAATAAAATCATTCTCACGACGTTTCGGCCACAACGCAAGCAGCCGTCCTCAGGTGAAACCAGGTCTGTCGACCTGAGGACGGCTGCTTGCGTTGTGGCCGAAACGTCGTGAGAATTATTTTATTATGTTTTATTTTTATTTATTTATTTTATTTTATTACTTCCCTTCTACGTGACTTTACAGAAAGAACCAAGAAGATGAATGCCTGCAGTCACGAAAGCTTTAAATCGAAATAACACTGCTTCTCCGTGGCTTCTCTTCAGCTGGCTTGCTTGCAGCAACACGCATGCGTCCCGACGTGCTGTTTAACGTGGGCTTCCCTGTCTTTCTTCCAGCGTACGGTTGAGCCACACGAGAACTGGGATATCCAATTATTGAAGTGATGGATTACTCTGCCGGAGAATGGTTTGGTTACGCGACCTATCAGAGAGTATGAAAATTGTTGCAAAAACAGTCACGACTCTACCCCCATGTGCAGCTGGATGGGAGGTGAAGCCGCATCATGCTGAAATGGGTTTGTAGTATGTTTGACTGTCTTCGCGACGCAGGATGTTGAGGCGGCTGTCATTTTTAAAAGGGCCCAAGTCATGGACCACAAGCAAGGTGGTCGATGACGATTCATCGTCAACTATTCAACTCAATTCATCAATCGTCCCAGCTCCACTCCAAGTGGAGAAATATCTGTCGAGTGGCGCGGCGGTGAGAGCACTTGACTCGCGCATTTGGATGGCCGCCAGATAAAATTCCATCGTCCCACGACTCTTCCCCCATCGTCCCACCGTGGCTGCTAGCAGGAGCACCGACAGTGGTTGTTGTTCCATGGAGAGACTGGCGTCTGCCATGAGAATGGGTAATTTCCAGCACTGGCTCAGGGTTGCCAACGAGCACGGCTCATTCGAACAAGGCAGCACTTTTGTTGACTTTTTGACAAATAGAAACAGGCTGGCTAGTCATGCATAATTGAAATAGCAAATTTATAAGGAGTATTGTGCATTCATTATTGCCGAGCTGGGTATATCAATCAACTCGAGTCACCCGAGACAGCCTTTTATCACACGCGGCTGCCGAGATGCAAATTCTGGCTCGGTGCTCGGGGTCTGCGGCACGCACGCAGCATTAGCATCCTGAGCCCCCTTGCCGCCGTCAACGCCGATTCTAGATGCAGCAACACAAAACTCACGAGCGTCGTTGCGGAGAATAAAACTAAATGAAATAAGGAGACTTAATCTATGCCTCCCGCGTCTAGCGCCACGTAAATAAAAATATGATAGGATAAGACGCGGAAGAGATATGTTGTATGTTAGAAGGCAGATATGGGACGTGGGAGGATTGGCTGATAATTTATGTAATTTGGAATAAATGGTGAGCTTCTTTTGCACCGTACGTAGCCAACCGTGCTAATTGAATGGATCAAGCGACACACAAAGTGCCTCGTTCAACCGGACAAAGGGTTAATGTGCAATGCAGAGGGTGGTCCACGCTGATTTGGCTGCTCCATTCCCACGTCGCCCAAGACGATTTAAAAAACCGGAGGAGGGAAACAAATTCCATTTTTGTTGTTGTATTGTTCATGTGGACATTATAAACGGGTTGCCTTTTTACCCATGTTCAGACTGCCTCAAAAAATACATAAACCAACTTAAAAAACACGTTTAAAGATGGTTTATACTTCACTGTTCCATCGCACAAAACAGCAGAGTAATGGGCAGTGCTCATTTATTTATACACAGCCCCGAGATAGTGGTAGAAATTCCACATTTCTATTGCAGGTCAATTTTAACCACAGAACAAGCTTGTCTTGATCTTTTTTGGTTATTTGGCTTATCTTTCCCCAATGTATTCCAACGTTGCTATCGGATTCATATTATGAGATAAAGAATCCATCTGGAAATCTCACGCAGCAGTGTGCCTGGAATGGGATTTTTCGCAGGACCTCTTCCACACTTTCCGTGATGAGTTGAGCTCTGATGAGGATTTGAACTCACGATCTTCTGTCAGTATAACTCGTCGTTTAATGATTCACCCCCCGTAACTTTAATTCTCAAAATTACTCTCTTTGTCTTGTTTTTGTGTTTACCCCCCGTCTCCTTTATATTGTTGCTTATTTTTTGATGTGCGGCCCTATGTGCAGTTTGGTTCATCAGCAGAGTCTGGATTGCTTGAACGAATCCTGGTGAATTGCCAAATGTTTATAGGCAAGGACCCTCTCTGCTAAATATGGGTCCTGGATGATGCAAAATTATCTAATACACAACATCCGAATATACAAAACACATTAAATCACGAGAGAATAGGTCTCCTTCACGGCTGATGGGATGTGTCAAACACGATTTGACGTTTTACGTGCAGGGACAGATACGTGAAGCAGGTGTGTTATTTTCCTTAATTTTGTGACGTGTCCAGTTAGGAATGGTGCTTTACAATGTGGCACCTTCATGAACATTGCGTTGTGAAGGTGTCACCCATGTAACAGTGCTGCTCCAAACGACTCTTTACCAACCAATCAGACTACCCCCTCAGGACAGCCAACACAGGCCGATAAAACAGAGGTCTTCCCTGAAGAACGCAAGCTGGTGGCATCAGTTTAATAAGATGGAATTAGGTCCATATTGTTTTTATTACTTGCTTATAAAATGTTTACGATATACCATCGATGTGAATTTACAGTCGTATTAATTGAATGTGGTCTCCGGTGATCAACTCCATGATTACCGCGTTAGGAATGAGGCGATTATTGTTATTAAGACATCACCACAGCATCAATCACACGAGGAATAAATTCACACAAAATCGCTGCCGCTCGTCTCGTGATTGTGACTACGCCCACAAGGTAATTTAGGGCAATAAGGATTAGGCCGCTGAGTTTTCGGGTTATTATGATTTTACGACTAAGCCAGTGTTTTATTTACATTGATGTTTTTTTTAGGTGGCTCTTCTGATGACATCCAGGAACTTGCAAGAACTGTGACATCGAATACTGCGGGTTGCTAACTGATTAGGGATAAGTTCTGGATGCCAGTCTAAGTCCGTTGTAACATACATGTAACCTGCACAAGTAGATATTTAAGGCTGAAAGAAATTATCTGATATTTGTATTGTGCAAGCAAGCAGAAGGAAAAGTGTGTGAATCAGCGCACAGAGCAGAGCAATAGAATTGACTGTGAAGAGAAGTGATGGCAGCCGATGGTCAAGACCGGTGATGGAATGGCAGGCAAAGAAGGGAACAAACCGACAACCACTGTGGAGATGGAGCAATGAGATCATGTGCAGGAATGACAAAGATCGTTGCATCACGGAAACCATGAGACCTTCATCCAACAGTGTACAGACAGTGGCTGATGCTCGAGATTTTCCATGTTTTGTTGGAATAGCAATGCATGTGTTTTTTTTAATACATACCCCATGCATACTAATATGGGGACATTCACATGAAGTCCCTAATGGTTTATAGATGTAATTGTTTTGGAGTCTGGAGCAGGCAAGCGTGACATCTAATGTCTATGTTTCTTGAGAATAGGTTTTTCCTTCATGTATTATGGTACAGCAATGTTATAACTGTTATTTACATTTATTACTGTAATGTTAATGTTAATTGTACAAGAGAACTTTAATTCACATGGGTTGTCACATTGGTGTAAATAAAGTTTGCCTAAAATAATTAAATTCATGTTATGCGAATACAAAATACAGCGGGAAAAATCTGTGCAGAACCAGGATGACTTGGGAAGGCTTTGCAGATTTATATTCTCTGTATACAAAACAGAAAGATCTCCCGTTTAGCTTTTTATATTTAAGAGGTAAATGCTGTTAGCGAGCACCTATTAAGGTCAGAATAGCACACGAGTGGGTGGTGTGTCCAGTACCACGCCTCGTTGTAGTTTCTCCCCAATGCTGATATTTAGACAGCACTCTGGGCATTAATTTAAGGCTGAGTCGACCTAGGCGAGACCTTGGATTGGTTAAGGCACCCAGGTTACTGGGATCATGGCACAGTGCACAAACCACAGTGCCACCGCCCTTCCACAAAGTGCACACAAATAGAATAAAAAACAGACATACATACACATTCAAGGCCCAACTGTTAATTGATCATTAGGCAAGGACTCTGCATGAATTACGAACGGCTTCCTATTAGGGCAGCTCGGCTCGGCCCGCTGCTTCCTCCAGCCCTGCTACGAGACGTGACCTCCCATAAGCGGAGAGGTCCAGCAGCTGGGCACTGCTCCGTAGTTAAAGTGAGCCCACCCTGGCAGGGCACAGCAATCAATGACACGGATTAAAATTATTAACTGCCGGCCAAATCCTTCGGGGCTTGTCCGCTGCGCCGTGGGCTTCTTGCGCTGGGCAGCGCGCGAAGGGATCAGGGCAGAAGAAAGGAAAGGCTCCCCCCAACGAGCGATGAGCTGGGACCCCCGCCGCAACGCCTCCACCGTCCCGCCTACTCCCGTCTCCCGTGATTAATGGGTCCCATAACGGGCAGGCGGGCTGGCGTGACAGCTTAAATATCATTGCGGCCGCCAACGCAACAAATTCTATTTGTGATCATATCTGCGCGCTGGCAATTAGCTGACCTCTGTGGCCACCTGAGCGCATGTGGGACCTGGAAATCAGAGTTGTGGGGGGGCCAAGGCCTCATTGTTTCGGCATGTATGAGAGATGTCGTCGGTGATGTATCGTGTCCATTAAAGAGTGCTGCATTGGCTCAATAGGCGACCCTTCCTCCGAGACCGCCTGCTCCTCTCTCTCAATGAAATATTTCATCCGCAAATCATTTCGTGGCAGTGCGGCAACCGGGTGTGCTTTTGTGTTTAATTCTAATTGTGGTCGTGGTATTTATTGTTATAGGTGGCTCCGTGGCCCTGCGGTTTGTGGGCTCGCCACCGGGCCGGTCTGTTCCAGGGGCCGACGTTGTATATCCTGCAGCGGCGAGGCGGCAGCTTCCGAGGGCTAGAGGTCGCTGGTGTGATAAGAACAATGAAAATGTGCCGAGATAGAATGACTACAAGCAGGAATTACTGAGAAATCTGATGAGGATGGTGGCATATATATATAGATACATTTTAGGAGGGCCACAGCTGGGAAAATGTAATGAAAGGGACAAAGAAGGAAACTGTTCAATTGGTGGGATAATGAGGACAGCGAGTCTCTGGATCTCTATATGAGTCTATGGTCCCTTATGGGAGTAAATGGAGCTCTGTGTGATTTATGGACCTCTGAGTGAGTCTATGGGTCTCTGTGTATGTCGATGGTTGGACAATATGAGCAGTCGGACGGGACTCTCCATAAGAGCTGCTGAAAACCGAAAGATAGAAAGTGTGCCATGGACATCGACCCTCAGTTATGGGGATGGCATGAGATAGAAAGACTAACCAAGGGAACCGTAGATTGGTATGTGGGCATTACAAAGCCTGTGGCATAGTTTACAGGAATAAGCAATTGAGTGGTGGTGCCGAGGGCAAAATCAAATATTTGAAAAAAACCTTCAGGTAAAATGACTAAAATACAAATCACAATTGTTTCAAACCTTCACTTCTTCTTCCAAAGTGTGCGCTGTCTGGGTGGGTATATGCGTATCGCTCTTTAGCAATCCAGTGCTGAAGGAAGGCTTCCACACACCGCGCGGGTCGTGGCGGTTATTTGACCATACTTGATCGTGCTTGTCAGTGAGGGTTGGTGAGAGCAGGGAGCATCGGTGTGGGAGCATAAATGTGCAGTAGAAAAGTGGCTTTGCTGAACTTTCCTCTATGTAACTCTACAGCCTCGAACACCTTTCATGCATGGCGGTCACCCATCCAGGCACTATCCAGGCACAACCCTGCCCTAGTGTCTAAGGTCTAATAAGATTAGGGTGCATGCTGGGTGGTTTTGGTCATTCCAGGTGATTTGGATTATGGGTAACAAAATAATAAACACACTGGGAAGGGTCCATTTCTTACACGAAATCAGTTACGTCATGAGTAGCCTGCTAAACAACAGCACGCAGACTGATGTGCTGCTCTGCACTGAAGGGTCCGTGGTGTTGATGGAAGGCTTGTAAAACCAACCAAACAAGAGCAATCTTCAAATGTGCCGTGCCTGGCTGATGAGACTTGTAAAAGTACAATTTTTAAGTGTTCTGTTGCCTCAGGAAATGCTCCAGGAAAACATTGATCCTGACAGCCATTGGTAGTGGGAAAAGGGTAAAAGCAAAAACGTTAGAGCATTTGGCCTACTCATTCACACTGGCCAGGCATCTTAAGAAAAGTATCAATACCCACATTTTACCGCACCACACGTGACCTGCCGAAGCGGAGGGAGATTAAAGAAACCTGGTGGTGAAGGCAATTGCACATTATATTATTTTGTATTAAATAGGCCCTTCCCTCTTTATGATCCATGAAAGCATATTCACTGGAATTTACCTTTGAAATTACTATATATTCACAGGGTGGAATGCTCATGTGAAGTAGGAATCTAAAATCCAGACAAGTCATGCTTCACAGCTGCACACAGCTTAGGCCAAGAGAATATTTAACTGCGTATGAAATCAAATGTCCATCCATCAGTCCGTCTGTCCAAAGTCGATATCTCTGATTCACTGGAATGAGGTAATATGGGTTTGACGGCGCTGTGATTGATCGAAAGGAATTCACATGAGCGTTGTCAAGGACAGACGGCCCTGATGTGAAATAAATGCTCACCAGTTTCAATGTTGCAATGCAAACACACACAAATGTAATATTTTGAACTGATATTTTTCAACACTAAACAATGCATGTAACTTTGCCATGTTATGTATATTCTCACTTGTACACTTTCTTCAGGCCTACTCCTCTCATATCACTTGTTTCCTGTTTATTCACTTTGCTACAACAACCTAGGCCTCTAGGTGAAACCTTCAAACTGTGGTAGGTCACTCCTCCTCTGCTGCTGCTACTGTTATGAATTCCCTCAATCTGGTTGTCCGTCCCGATTCAAGATCTTCATTCTTTCCTCAACCATTGGCTCGTTTCATTCTCATAGCCCCCTCTCAATATCAGCACACACCTTTGGCGCTCCATCACCCCTCCAGAGATGTTCACTCAGTAACAACAGGGAGGGGGGGGGCACGGTGGTGCAGTGGTTACACTCGTGCCCCACACCAACATGAGCCTGGGATCGATTTTTTCTGTGTGGAGATTGCATGTTTCCCTCCTGTTCTGCATGGGTTGCCATCAGCCTCTTCCGGTTTCCTCCCATCGCTAAAACACGTAGAATTTTAATGGCATGGGCCAAACATCCCAATGCTAAAAATGTAACTGCAAATTATTCAATTGGCATTACGCAAGCAGTAAAATAGCCCAATACTGTGAAAACTAGGCAGTTAATACAAAATAAAGCTACTAAAAGGGCGGATAATATGAATTTTACAGTCAACTCCTCTTATCTGAAAAATAATCGTGGATAATAGGAGTGGAGGTGTATTTCCCAACAGTAAACCATGGTGTAAAAGAGGCTACGAATAATTGAGGATTATAGGATTATATTGCCTCTCAATTCCTCTTATCTGAAGGAAATTTTCAGATAATTAATGGGCTCAAACTGGAATGCTGCACCACACAGTTGCACATTATACACTTTATTATATTATGACTACTGTACTGCATATGCTTTGTGCAAAGCAATTGCTGACGGTGCAAAGCAATTGCTGATGGTGCATGTGTGATGTGTGTTAACTGTGTACATGTGTGCTGTGTGTAACATAGAACAACACGTACTACAGGCATTGTGTGTACTGAGTTGGCCTGCGTCAGGCCTCCATTAGCCTTGTGGCTACTGTGCAACACAGCACCGGCTTACTGCTAAACAACTCTCCATCGTAAGCATTTCCACGAACTGATAAACCAAGTTAATTGCACGCATCCATTACCAATGCACTTCAGTAATGAACTTTAAACAACACGAAAAAATATGTAACATTTACCGATATGCACATTCCACCTTGAATGGGAATACCATTTAAATCAATGTACAACTTAGTACAGGACATTCCCCTCAGAATACCGCGACATTTGTAACCTGGGTGCATGGCCAAGTACAATGTTATTGAAGCTAAATCAACAATGATGTACATTATAAGTCTCCAGGTTCATGACAATCACCTCAACCATTGCAGTGATTAAACACAGTCCATACACTGCTCAATGCACTCACTCTAAACACATTGCCAACGCAAATCTGTGTTCAATCAAACCTGTTTCCCACGTCATGTCTAGAAGAAGGTTATTGACCAATCTAGAATTATCTGAACAAAGTAAGGGTCCCTGACCTGTGAATCCATCATCAATGTGCCCTTTACACCGACCCGCTCAGCCACAACATGGTTGGTGTGGGTGCCAGGGCGGTGTCACCACGTGGTTGGTGCCAGGGCAGTGTCACCACGTGGTACTCAAGGGCCCTCCAGCCACTTACTGGCCACAATCAATATTGAACTGATAGTTAGCAGGTACCTTATAAACAAAGCCCATTTATATTGTACTACATGTGTGTGTATGCTGTGTCTGTGTGAATCCAGTGCACACCCACTTACACGTACACATGTCGGTATATATTTCTTGATTCGAGTGCAGACTGAGTCACAAGTCTCTTCAGGAGCACCCTGCATTGAGAGATGTATCCGTTCTGTATAGCGATGGCGGGCAGCCCTTGTCAACCCACTGCTGAATGAAGATCACACCACATTGTGGTGGTCATGAAAAGTTTTGACCGCACTTCTTGCTGATCAGTGTGGGTTAGTTTCAGTTTTCAGTTTCTTTTATTAGGTGCTAGCTTTACTAGCCGGCTTCATGCGAGACTTGAATTATTGTCTTGGCACTCTTTTGTTCTTTCGGTGAAGTCTCGTAGGTAGAAAAAGTAATAGATCACGATGTTTCAGTCGCAACACAAGCAATCGTCATCAGGTGGGACAACCACAGCAAGAAAAAAAACTGCTTCAGCGATTGCTTGTGTTGCGATCGAAATGTTGTGATATATTATTTTTCTACCTACGTGACTTTACCGAAAGAACCAAAGAGTATAAATTTCTGCAGTCACGAAAGCTTCAAATCAAGATTCTTGTCTTGGATTAATACACGGCCCACGCGGAGGGTGGGGGGGGGATGCGTGACGTCAGCAGGCACACTGCGTGACGCTGCCGCATGCGGGTGACATCACAGATGTGACGTCACCACTCACTTGCCATGCAAAATGTATCCATTATTGCGCCCCCCCCCCCCCCCCAAAATACAAAAGTCTATTTTTATACTTTTTGCATTGTGTACAGTCTGGAAACTACCCACATGACAAATTAAAAGTTTGTTGCATGTCGGGAAGTATGCTAAACATTTCGAGCAGACACACATATTCCCTTTTATATGTGTTGCACACTCGAAATGAAGGACGTGGGCAGGTGCTCCAAATCGAGGGCAAGCACATTTATTGTGGTTAATAGCAATCTTGTGAAGAACAGCACTGTCACTTTGTAAAATGCAACAGCACGTGTGTTACAAACAGTAATTCTTCCGAGTCGCCATTAACCATGTGACTCGTATACACGTGCGGTTATTCATTAACAGTTTTCTCTTAAACCCTATTCTACTACTGATAAACCATCTTTGTCTCTGACAATCACATTTGCACATCACTATTCGAATATTCCTTTAATCCTAAGCTGTATGTCTATCTATACCATCCACTTATATCGGTATCTTACACC
Organism: Lampetra fluviatilis; assembly: GCF_964198595.1. Classification (NCBI taxonomy): domain Eukaryota; kingdom Metazoa; phylum Chordata; class Hyperoartia; order Petromyzontiformes; family Petromyzontidae; genus Lampetra; species Lampetra fluviatilis. The sequence continues at coordinate 2,787,951 of NC_136312.1, read as the reverse complement.
CATTATATGTACTGTATGTGTACAGTATACGTACTGTATATCACCATTGTACAGTTTACTACTTTACATGTGTTCTATTCTCAATAGCATTGCAAGTAGTCATACTCTGGGTATATGGGCATGGTTATAGACTAAACAGTATTAGAGTTAGAAAATTACAATGACAGTAAGTAATTACAGTGCGTCATCCCTTTACAATGCACAGTGCTAAAACGCCTCTAATTGCATATATCACAAACGAACAATTCAAAGCCAAGCTTAAATTCTAGAACAAGTCTAGAACAAGTCTAGAACAAGTCTAGAACATTTATATAACGATCAAAAACAATCTTTGGATCCTTTACCTGTAAAATGCAACAGCACGTGTGTTACAAACAGTAATTCTTCCGAGTCGCCATTAACCATGTGACTGGTGTCCAAGTGCAGTTATTCAATAACCCTGTCAGCCACCTACAGGCCCAACTCAGTCATCACATGCTGCTGTACACACATGCATTGATGCACTGCACAGCACATCAGGACTTTCACAGAACCACACTTTACTCCCTTGCTACACAAGGACATAATTAAAAGAGTGATCCATTCCTAATGTGCCACATATATATATAGATAACCCTGTGAGCCATGCGGCTCTTGACTCGGGTGCAACCGCAACAAACAAAACCATGAACAAGAAACATCTTAAAGTGACTACACGCAACAGAAAAATCCGGGAAAAAACACTCACCACTGGTGTTAGCCGTATCCAGGAATTGAACTCAGGTGGCTGGGTTCATAGTATAGCAGTGCACAATCCTCGGTGCCACCTGCAAAGGGCAAAAGTAAAATTGTCCCCAACACGTGTTCGTTCGGTGGTGGCCATCTGCTTTGGTGGCCCGAAGCCAGCGATGGATATTCTGACATCAGTCCCCCTAAATAACTACTGGTGACTTACCACAAAGTGGTATTAATTTTTAAACCCCATGGGGATGATGAGCTGAATGAACCTCGACTGTGTTAACTATTGTTAATGCCGTATCACGTTAGAAAAGTACAAAAGTGATATAAATCGATAGGCTACGACTGTTAAGTGTACAGTACATTACTGATCTATTTACCGAAATTGACACAAATATTCTTAAATAAATGTTTACAATAATGTTTTCTTACCTTATCGTCTTTCTATCTCTGCTCAAGTGACTTGAATTTTTGAAACATCCCTATTCAAAATGTGTTGTGAGAGTCGTGTTGGAGTATGGGTGGGAATTGAAGTTTCTGTCGATCCATGGTGACCTTGCACAGACGTTGTACACTTGTGTCGCAAATATGACGTCGTCAGCCGGATGTAATGTTTCTAAAACAAAAAAAAATTACTGACTTAACAAAAATGCATAAGATCAATACTGTACTTAAGTGAATAGGGATGTTTTTCAAATGTTAAAATGGGCTTTAGAAAAATGTCTGCACAGTATAACAAACGCAACACTTGCTCCATCATAGTATGAGTGATGATGACTAACACATTTGAGTCAACATGGGACCTTTTTTGCCAGTATAAAAGTGTAGTGACATCAGGGATGTCACTGTATGGTGCCGGCCTGAGAGGGCCATGCCACGCGATTCACCGTCATCGCATACACCCTGTGAGCGGGTGTAGCACCAGCCCTAGTGGGGCTTGGCGTGCACTGAGATAGCGCGGGCACCACACATAGCGTTTAGTGCGGGCTCCCACCAGGGGGAGTGGGAGAGTGTCAGTCCAAGGTTGCCCCAGGCCATGGCACTCTGGTTGACCCGGCAGACACGTGATATGGAGTGTCTATATAGAGGCCCCCAGGTTGGGGGGGGGGGACTAGGGGGTGATCACGTGTCCGGGGAGAGTTCTTGAGAAGGACCGAGAGAGAACGAGAATGCTCGAGAAGGTGGGCGGGGCCAAGGGCGGAGCAGCCCCGGCCGTAGGGGGATATAAGGCGGGTCCCTGAGAGGTACCAGGGTCGCTGCGTTCTACAAGCTGGAAGCTCAACATCTACACGCTGGAAGCTCAACATCTACAAGCTGGAAGCTCAACACCTACAAGCTGGAAGCTCAACATCTACAAGCTGGAAGCTCAACATCTACAAGCTGGAAGCTCAACATCTACAAGCTGGAAGCTAAACATCTACAAGCTGGAAGCTAAACATCTACAAGCTGGAAGCTCAACACCTACAAGCTGGAAGCTCAACATCTACAAGCTGGAAGCTCAACATCTACACGCTGGAAGCTAAACATCTACAAGCTGGAAGCTCAACATCTACTAGCGGGAAGCTCAACATCTACAAGCTGGAAGCTCAACATCTACAAGCTGGAAGCTAAACATCTACAAGCTGGAAGCTCAACATCTACTAGCGGGAAGCTCAACATCTACAAGCTGGAAGCTCAACATCTACAAGCTGGAAGCTAAACATCTACAAGCTGGAAGCTCAACACCTACAAGCTGGAAGCTCAACATCTACAAGCTGGAAGCTCAACATCTACAAGCAGGAAGCTAAACATCTACAAGCTGGAAGCTCAACATCTACTAGCGGGAAGCTCAACATCTACAAGCTGGAAGCTCAACATCTACAAGCTGGAAGCTCAACATCTACACGTTGGAAGCTAAACATCTACAAGCTGGAAGCTCAACACCTATAAGCGGGAAGCTCAACACCTACAAGCTGGAAGCTCAACATCTACAAGCTGGAAGCTCAACATCTACACGTTGGAAGCTAAACATCTACAAGCTGGAAGCTCAACACCTACAAGCTGGAAGCTCAACATCTAGAAGCTGGAAGCTCAACATCTACAAGCTGGAAGCTCAACATCTACAAGCTGGAAGCTCAACACCTATAAGCGGGAAGCTCAACATCTACAAGCCGGAAGCTCAACATCTACAAGCTGGAAGCTCAACACCGACAAGCTGGAAGCTCAACATCTACAAGCTGGAAGCTCAACACCTACAAGCTGGAAGCTCAACATCTACAAGCTGGAAGCTCAACATCTACAAGCTGGAAGCTCAACACCTACAAGCTGGAAACTCAACATCTACAAGCTGGAAACTCAACATCTACAAGCTGGAAGCTCAACATCTACAAGCTGGAAGCTCAACACCTACAAGCTGGAAACTCAACATCTACAAGCTGGAAGCTCAACATCTACAAGCTGGAAGCTCAACACCTACAAGCTGGAAACTCAACATCTACAAGCTGGAAGCTCAACATCTACAAGCTGGAAGCTCAACACCTACAAGCTGGAAGCTCAACATCTACAAGCTGGAAGCTCAACATCTACAAGCTGGAAGCTCAACACCTACAAGCTGGAAACTCAACATCTACAAGCTGGAAGCTCAACATCTACAAGCTGGAAGCTCAACATCTACAAGCTGGAAGCTCAACACCTACAAGCTGGAAGCTCAACACCTACAAGCTGGAAACTCAACATCTACAAGCTGGAAGCTCAACACCTATAAGCTGGAAGCTCAACATCTACAAGCTGGAAGCTCAACATCTACAAGCTGGAAGCTCAACACCTACAAGCTGGAAGCTCAACATCTACAAGCTGGAAGCTCAACATCTACAAGCTGGAAGCTCAACATCTACACGCTGGAAGCTCAACACCTACAAGCTGGAAGTTCAACATCTACTCGCTGGAAGCTCAACATCTACAAGCTGGAAGTTCAACATCTACACGCTGGAAGCTCAACATCTACAAGCTGGAAGCTCAACACCTACAAGCTGGAAGCTCAACATCTACAAGCTGGAAGCTCAATACCTACAAGCTGGAAGCTCAACACCTACAAGCTGGAAGCTCAACATCTACAAGCTGGAAGCTCAATACCTACAAGCTGGAAGCTCAACATCTACAAGCTGGAAGCTCAACACCTACAAGCTGGAAGCTCAACATCTACAAGCTGGAAGCTCAACACCTACAAGCTGGAAGCTCAACACCTACAAGCTGGAAGCTCAACACCTACAAGCTGGAAGCTCAACATCTACAAGCTGGAAGCTCAACATCTACAAGCTGGAAGCTCAACATCTACAAGCTGGAAGCTCAACATCTACAAGCTGGAAGTTCAACATCTACAAGCTGGAAGCTCAATACCTACAAGCTGGAAGCTCAACACCTACAAGCTGGAAGCTCAACATCTACAAGCTGGAAGCTCAACACCTACAAGCTGGAAGCTCAACATCTACACGCTGGAAGCTCAACATCTACAAGCTGGAAGCTCAACGTCTACAAGCTGGAAGCTCAACATCTACAAGCTGGAAGCTCAACATCTACAAGCTGGAAGCTCAACGTCTACAAGCTGGAAGCTCAACATCTACAAGCTGGAAGCTCAACGTCTACAAGCTGGAAGCTCAACATCTACAAGCTGGAAGCTCAACATCTACAAGCTGGAAGCTCAACACCTACAAGCTGGAAGCTCAACATCTACAAGCTGGAAGCTCAACATCTACACGCTGGAAGCTCAACACCTACAATCTGGAAGCTCAACATCTACAAGCTGGAAGCTCAACATCTACAAGCTGGAAGCTCAACATCTACAAGCTGGAAGCTCAACACCTACACGCTGGAAGCTCAACACCTACAAGCTGGAAGCTCAACATCTACAAGCTGGAAGCTCAACACCTACAAGCTGGAAGCTCAACATCTACAAGCTGGAAGCTCAACACCTACAAGCTGGAAGTTCAACATCTACACGCTGGAAGCTCAACACCTACAAGCTGGAAGCTCAACATCTACAAGCTGGAAGCTCAACATCTACAAGCTGGAAGCTCAACACCTACAAGCTGGAAGCTCAACACCTACAAGCTGGAAGCTCAACATCTACAAGCTGGAAGCTCAACACCTACAAGCTGGAAGCTCAACACCTACAAGCTGGAAGCTCAACATCTACAAGCTGGAAGCTCAACATCTACAAGCTGGAAGCTCAACATCTACACGCTGGAAGCTCAACATCTACAAGCTGGAAGCTCAACATCTACACGCTGGAAGCTCAACATCTACAAGCTGGAAGCTCAACATCTACAAGCTGGAAGCTCAACACCTACAAGCTGGAAGCTCAACACCTACAAGCTGGAAGCTCAACATCTACAAGCTGGAAGCTCAACACCTACAAGCTGGAAGCTCAACATCTACAAGCTGGAAGCTCAACACCTACAAGCTGGAAGCTCAACATCTACACGCTGGAAGCTCAACATCTACAAGCTGGAAGCTCAACATCTACACGCTGGAAGCTCAACATCTACAAGCTGGAAGCTCAACATCTACAAGCTGGAAGCTCAACACCTACAAGCTGGAAGCTCAACATCTACACGCTGGAAGCTCAACATCTACACGCTGGAAGCTCAACATCTACAAGCTGGAAGCTCAACATCTACAAGCTGGAAGCTCAACACCTACAAGCTGGAAGCTCAACATCTACACGCTGGAAGCTCAACATCTACAAGCTGGAAGCTCAACATCTACAAGCTGGAAGCTCAACACCTACAAGCTGGAAGCTCAACATCTACACGCTGGAAGCTCAACATCTACAAGCTGGAAGCTCAACATCTACAAGCTGGAAGCTCAACACCTACAAGCTGGAAGCTCAACACCTACAAGCTGGAAGCTCAACATCTACAAGCTGGAAGCTCAACACCTACAAGCTGGAAGCTCAACATCTACAAGCTGGAAGCTCAACATCTACAAGCTGGAAGCTCAACACCTACAAGCTGGAAGCTCAACACCTACAAGCTGGAAGCTCAACATCTACAAGCTGGAAGCTCAATACCTACAAGCTGGAAGCTCAACATCTACAAGCTGGAAGCTCAACATCTACAAGCTGGAAGCTCAACATCTACAAGCTGGAAGCTCAATACCTACAAGCTGGAAGCTCAACATCTACAAGCTGGAAGCTCTACACCTACAAGCTGGAAGCTCTACACCTACAAGCTGGAAGCTCAACATCTACAAGCTGGAAGCTCAACATCTACAAGCTGGAAGCTCAACACCTACAAGCTGGAAGCTCTACACCTACAAGCTGGAAGCTCAACATCTACAAGCTGGAAGCTCAACATCTACACGCTGGAAGCTCTACACCTACAAGCTGGAAGCTCTACACCTACAAGCTGGAAGCTCAACACCTACAAGCTGGAAGCTCAACATCTACAAGCTGGAAGCTCTACACCTACAAGCTGGAAGCTCAACATCTACAAGCTGGAAGCTCAACATCTACAAGCTGGAAGCTCAACATCTACAAGCTGGAAGCTCAACATCTACAAGCTGGAAGCTCAACACCTACAAGCTGGAAGCTCAACATCTACAAGCTGGAAGCTCAACACCTACAAGCTGGAAGCTCAACATCTACACGCTGGAAGCTCAACATCTACAAGCTGGAAGCTCAACATCTACACGCTGGAAGCTCAACATCTACAAGCTGGAAGCTCAACATCTACAAGCTGGAAGCTCAACACCTACAAGCTGGAAGCTCAACATCTACACGCTGGAAGCTCAACATCTACACGCTGGAAGCTCAACATCTACAAGCTGGAAGCTCAACATCTACAAGCTGGAAGCTCAACACCTACAAGCTGGAAGCTCAACATCTACACGCTGGAAGCTCAACATCTACAAGCTGGAAGCTCAACATCTACAAGCTGGAAGCTCAACACCTACAAGCTGGAAGCTCAACATCTACACGCTGGAAGCTCAACATCTACAAGCTGGAAGCTCAACATCTACAAGCTGGAAGCTCAACACCTACAAGCTGGAAGCTCAACACCTACAAGCTGGAAGCTCAACATCTACAAGCTGGAAGCTCAACACCTACAAGCTGGAAGCTCAACATCTACAAGCTGGAAGCTCAACATCTACAAGCTGGAAGCTCAACACCTACAAGCTGGAAGCTCAACACCTACAAGCTGGAAGCTCAACATCTACAAGCTGGAAGCTCAATACCTACAAGCTGGAAGCTCAACATCTACAAGCTGGAAGCTCAACATCTACAAGCTGGAAGCTCAACATCTACAAGCTGGAAGCTCAATACCTACAAGCTGGAAGCTCAACATCTACAAGCTGGAAGCTCTACACCTACAAGCTGGAAGCTCTACACCTACAAGCTGGAAGCTCAACATCTACAAGCTGGAAGCTCAACATCTACAAGCTGGAAGCTCAACACCTACAAGCTGGAAGCTCTACACCTACAAGCTGGAAGCTCAACATCTACAAGCTGGAAGCTCAACATCTACACGCTGGAAGCTCTACACCTACAAGCTGGAAGCTCTACACCTACAAGCTGGAAGCTCAACACCTACAAGCTGGAAGCTCAACATCTACAAGCTGGAAGCTCTACACCTACAAGCTGGAAGCTCAACATCTACAAGCTGGAAGCTCAACATCTACAAGCTGGAAGCTCAACATCTACAAGCTGGAAGCTCAACATCTACAAGCTGGAAGCTCAACATCTACAAGCTGGAAGCTCAACACCTACAAGCTGGAAGCTCAACATCTACAAGCTGGAAGCTCAACATCTACAAGCTGGAAGCTCAACATCTACAAGCTGGAGGCTCAACACGCTGGAAGCAGGAAGCTCCACGTCTACAAGCTGGAAGCTCAACATCTACAAGCGGGAAGCTCAACATCTACAAGCCGGAAGCTGTACATCTCCGGCTGAGGCTCTTCGTCCTACGAGGCAACCACGTGGTTGCGGACACGAGTGAGGGTCCGACCCTTTGTAGCAGTAACTCCTCTGTTTAGAGTAGTTAGCTGGGTGGTCACCACCCTAGGCTGTGTCTGGTGAAGGGGCAGTTACCCTTTGTGTTACGTGTGTAGTGTTGTAAAGGACGGACTTCTAAACTTCTTTATGGCACACACTGTTTATTGTCTTAATACACAGTCCCTATCACACAAAGGGGATATATGTTCCCCTCACCCGTTACCCTGAGGAGACACAGCCTCCGGACCTTGCAGGCTATCTAATCTCCCTGCTATGCCAACGTCCTCTGGCTGGACCTAGGGCAGGGGTCGGCAACCAAAATAACAAGAAGAGCCATTTCTTTCCAATTCGGTAGAAGAGCCGTAGGTTGCCGACCCCTGACCTAGGGGATCTCTCCCCGACCACTGGTTACACTGAGCCCTAGCCCTGATAAGGGCTGGAGGGCTTGGTCCAGGGTCCTAGATGTCTTCGGCCGACTTGGGTCTTCGTGTAGCAGAACTGGCCAAGAGCTCTCAGCGCTCTGGCTTTTATACCTGTTCGTGGCCGGGTTGTCCAATCCCCGGCCACCTTGTGGGACCCTCTGATTGGTCCTTCCCAATCTGGCGTTTGGATCCTACCTCACCCCATTTGACCCTGACCGTTTGATTGAGCGGGAAACCCTTGTTTACGATCCGTTCTCTCACAGTTTGCGAACAGCGAGTAGTTAACACCACTACACGTACAACACACACACAAACACAATATAAGTGTCACGTGTTACAAATAAATGTGTTGCCTCTAAAAGGAACAACGTCTGCGACTCAGTTGGACTCACTACAAAAGTAAAAAAAATCAAAATAGGTTTTATCCTTTCTGGCAATAAAACAGGGTTGCATGTTCACTACAAGTATATGTGGTAAATGCAGACATTATTCCTTGCAAAATGTTTCTATTTGGTGTTTGAACATTTTAACGCCTTATTTATTGCCAGAAAGGGTAAAACCTATTATTATTTTTTCATAAATTTGAGTCAATTGGAGCCTGGGGAACTTAAGGCACTGGCCCACACCTTAATGTCACGTGGTAACATGGACACGTGAGGCCTACCACCTGAAACCAACTTGCAAACAATATCTGTCCATTACTTCAAGCATCTTATCCACACTAAACGGGTACCAAATGGTATATTTAACCTGGCAGTGGTGTGTGTTTTAATTGTAGTGCACTCAGTCACTCCTGTCACTTCAGGGGCCTCTTGCGGTGACAGATGTGACTTCAAGTGCGTATTACTTTGTGGCCGTCTAAGGTATTTGTAGACTCATTCGGCCCTCAGTAAGGAAAGGTTCCACACCGCTATTGCGCGAGAACGTGTACATCTAGAGGGTAAACAATGCTTTCTTTTCGGCCAGAACGTTATAACAATAAGGTTCAAACTTGATTTGAAGCTTTCGTGACTGCAGGAATTACTCTTTGGTTCTTTCGGTAAAGTCACGCAGAAAGAAAAGAAAATCAATAATAGAATACGACGTTTCGATTGCAACACAAGCAACCGTCATCAGGTGTGAATGAATGCAAGCTCGGAGAGAGACACATATACAGAGACACATACACAGACAGAGAGAGACAGACAGAGAGAGACAAACACACAGAGAGAGACAAACACACAGAGACAAACACACAGAGAGAGACAAGCACACAGATAGAGACACACACAGAGACACACACAGAGAGAGAGACACAGAGAGAGAGACACAGAGAGAGAGAGAGACACACATACATAGAGACAAACACAGACACGGAGAGAGACACACACAGAGAGAGAGAGACACAGAGAGAGACAAACACACCGAGAGAGACACTCAGAGAGAGAGAGACATAGAGAGACACACATGCAGAGAGACACACACAGAGACACACAGAGAAACAATGCCTTGTGACGAAGCATTGTATATAGAGAGAGGGGGGGGGACAGATAAATTAGCATGTCAATGAGAGCGACAGGGGGAGAGAAATTGGAAGTTTGAGAAGACAAACCTAGTAAACTTAGAAATGTTAATATTTATTCTATCTACGTGACTTTACCGAATGAACCAGAGAGTATAGATTCCTGCAGTCACGAAAGCTTCAAATCAAGATTAGAAATGTAATGCAATGCAACACAGAGAGTCGGCTAACACAGCAGTTAACACTTTACCTGGTTAATCACGTTCTTCCAATTCATTCACACCTGATGACGGTTGCTTGTGTTGCAATCGAAACGTCGTATTATATTTTATTTTATTTCTACGTGACTTTACCGAAAGAACCAAATAGCAATAAGCTTCATGTTGACAGTGAGAAATTGCACTCTGCATGCTCATTAAATCTTAATGCAATTAAAAACGAATTATAATTTCCTCTGTATTGTGGCACAATGATCTCATTTACCTGGAGGCAGGAAATATGACTACAATTTAAAATATGCATTTGGGGCAAATATGCCATTAGTTTGTCATTGTAAAAAATAAAAATGTGTAAAGCACAACTCATGATACAGCTGGCTGGCGCTGCGGTTCAAACGCTCCCACTCATAGCAAGAGGGCAGGAGTTCAATCTCCGCTCATCATCCCTCAACTGTCAATAAAGTTCCGCTTTGTGGGAGGCCAACAGTAATTGTGCTCTACACAGATTGCATCCGTGAGCTCGCGGCCACCAACAAATAAGAGCATCATCTTATTTTCACTTGTATTTTAAAATAATTGTGCACCCCATTATAAACATAGTATTTAAACAACATTCAGAACGCTTACACGCTCATGATGACTTCCATTGTCAATATCTGTTGCAATTCGTATTTATTCATCGAGGATTTTTCGTGTAATCTCATTTATATTCGACAAAAAATACGGTGGCACACATTCACACCCAACCTTTACCAAGCAAACACTCCAGGGCACTGTAAACAATGAAACGGGCTTACATGGTAATGGGCAGGGAGTCAAACGGTTATGGAGTGGAGCACACGAGGTAAATCAGAACCTATCGCTACCCCCAAACAAGCTGCCCACACAGCCACTTATATTAGCTCCACTACTAACCGTAACCCTAACACAAGCCTTCCCTCTGACCCCCTTTTCATGTCTTTATATTCACTTTTGGTTGTAACAGGTCCTTATAGTATGTACTGGCGATGTGCTCACGAATTTTTGGATTCATCATACCACTGGCACTAAATTTAACATTTAGATTAATCAAACACATATTTGGTTTCCGACTGACCTCGGTGTTATGACCTCGCAGCAAATAAAATCACTTACATTATGCAACCTTCCATGCTTTTTCCACCAAAATTGATGTGCTGTAGCATCGGGTGACATGACTTTTGTGAGCACGAAGATGCGTTACATGTTACATAACGCAAATAAAGTAAATCTGAGAATAAAAAAAAATATGAAATTGTTCTTACAATCTGAAAATCCGAAACCTGCAATGTTCAAGTCTGAATCTCATGCCTCCTATGCATGTTATTCACCTTCAACCACCGGCCACAGACACTCTTTCTCATCGACCATGCTATGACTGATGACTGAACATCACTTCTGGAAGCACCACGTTCATAGGCCCGACTTAAAAGCAGATTTAGAAGGGTGCGACCAAAGTTGGAATGGAGGATGGTTACGTAATCTCAGGATAAAATTGCCAAAGGCTCTTGTCAACAGAGTGCACATACATTCTCACATTCTGAAGATTTTTGTCGTTGTAAAATTCCAAAATTGAAATGTTTGAATGATTCAGGGGGCTAATGTTATGTGTCCGGGCAGAGAACCGGCATCAGTAAATGAGTTTGAAACCCAGTTTTCACGTAAAGAGGGTGTGATAGTCTCAGCCCAGTCCTGGATGGCTGCTCATAAAACAAATTGTGAAATGTTGATGTCTTTAATCCAGTAATGTTGCCAAACTTTGCTTTGATGGAGTATTGCCAACTCTAAAATTTGTTATTTTTATGGACATAGCCACCGAGAATGGCTTTTTTTTAAGGCCAGAGCACTCTATTTACAAACATGCCGTAAAATGTTACAAATGTGGACCCAACAGCACACATTACGTATTTATGACATTGACGCTCATTAAAAAGAGAGCATCTGTGGGGAGTGCAGTGGCTCTGCGTGTTAAGTGGAGGCTGCTTCGCGTTGATACCAGTTGTGTGTCATTACCACATTTCAGGTTCCGTTTTAGGCCAAAAATTACCCAATTATATGGTTTCATCTTCGCGCGCTTTATTTATCCCGGAAGGAAAGTAAAAAATACTGGCATGCTCACTATACATTATTACATCATCTTCACATTCGTATAAATATGTTTTTGGCATGCAATTATTGAACAAGCAAACCATATCAATTCATACTAGCTCCGGGTGCCACTTTGTGAAAAGTCGGACGATGACTCTTATTTGTGAATATATGAGGGTGGATTTTGTAATGTTACGAAACACAATCGCACGCATACAGATGTGTCCAAACCGTGACTGCTTGAGGCTCAAAGCAACATCAATAATGCGTAGAAGCATATATTAGCAGAACTCTGTGCTTTGTCTCCACGTACAAATGTAAATATGATCTAGTCATTGACCTACTGCCTTTATAGACCAATATTACCCATCAGCGTGTGTTTAAGCCAACAAACTCCGGGCCAGTCTTGACCTTTTGGGTCTCAGCAGCAGAGTCAGGCTGGTTAAATAAGGCTTATAAGACGACAAACTTGACAAAATGACCTGCACATTTAACATCATTTTCCACATTTATGTAATTGCTAATTTAAGGGTACGCATGCTATTCTGGGAATATAAAAAAATGTTCATATTTCTGCAAAAAATTTATATAAACACAAATCCAGACCGTAAATAACGAATAGGTAGCTGATGGTTGCCTGTCTCGGGAGTTCGACAGTTTAATTGGTTCTCTCTTTAAAAGCCTTGTCCAACGACAATAGATCATCGATTATCCGGCGGCTTCAGGGGGAAGGGGGCGCCACATTTTCTAAAACGCTGGATAATCACTACATCATTATTAAAAATAGCTTATCTTTGCACATTATTGCATAACATTATGTTTTTAAGTGTTTGTGTATATGTTTCTTTAGTGCTTTAAATGTGTTCACTATGTGAAATTTCCATAAATAAACATACAAATAGACGAAAACATTTACTGTACCGCACTTACCACTCCAATCTCGAAAACTCTGCATTGGGTGATGTACCGACTCCACTCGTTTTTCGACAATATGTGTTTGACTATCGCCAGGCCGGTTACAACCGTTGAAGCAGTTTTTTCCGGTTTTGCCGGACCGACCCAGGTCCGCTGGATAATGTAGGAAGCCGGATAATCCCGTGCCGGATAATAAACGACCATCTGAATAAACATTTCAGCATCACACTCTTAAAATAGCATTGTAGGCTGATGATAACGAAAGTGAGTTTTTACATGTTTTTTTCGCTGACAGAACGCTGTCATTCAGAGAGAATATTCATACCAATAATTATTTATGGATATCCAGCAGTATTTGTTTAGCAAACCTTACACTGCTGATGAGAATCAGAAAGGCAAAGAGAGCCGAGAATGTGTGTTGCTTAAACAGATGCTGCTAGATAATGTAACTCGAGAATCTCAAAAGCCGAGAGACTAAAACACGTTACTTGAATGTTCAGGGACAGGATGGAGATTCATTTATTTTATTGTTGAATAAGCTCCCCATCGGTGCGTAAAGGGGTTTTACACTCTGCATCGTGAACTTTTTCAAATTAGTTTTACACGTTCACCCTTACGCCTTTGCAATAATAAATATAGCCATTCCTCACGGGATCATTTAAACATATATATTCTTGACTTAGATTTTTTAATATCAAAGTTTATATTCACAAGCTTGCTATCAGTGTCATGAGGCTAAGAAAATTCCTTCTGTAATTCACATCGCCAGGAGTGCTAAACATCGGCCCACCCTCGGGCCCTTCAAGGCCAGTAAGAGCTGGGAAATGCTCAATTAAGGGAACGCATATTTAAATAACGTCTTTTGAGAAATTGCTGAAATCATAAAACTCACCGCACACGAGAAGTCAGTTTATGCACAGGTGGCTGAAACCTGGATTCAAACCCAAGCACCAGAAGCTCGACTTTGTCTTTGTCAGACTCGAGCAACCCCCTGAGACGCTCAACCGCCGTCTGCTCGTCTGTCCACTTCTTCCTGCTGCTCCGTGAGAGCGACGCTCTCTTTCTCGCTCCATGTCGCTGTGCCCGCCCGTTCACGCGTTTCTTCACTCCTTTGCAATTCTGTCGAATTCCCTCCGTCTCATTCCTTCTGGTGGCCTCACATCCCGACCGCCTGCTTAGTTCTCGTCACGGTGATCACGGTTCCATCTGAGGTCGTCTCTTCTCGATGTGCGCCTTCCCGCCACGCGTTCAAGAATTATTCTGGGCGTGCATTTTTCGGGCTCGTTTGTGCGGCGTTCCGAGCATTTTCCGTCACATGCGACGGTGTTTTCGCTCCGTAATTATTGCCGACAGTGCATCCTAAGCCTTTCTCATTAGACACAAGGGCATTTTTATCTTTACGACGGCATTAATTTTTGCAACAAAAAAAACCACACTCTCCTTAATTTATTAACATACTTAATTTAAATGACATATCAAAAATAACGAATAGCCGCATTAAATCAGTAATTAATTGTCTCTCTGCATAAATCTCCACATCCGTTTCCTGTGTAAACGCTCGCAGCGCCGTGGGCAATGCCACCCCGTGCAGAGGCGGGTTTCCAGTTCCATGTATTACTGTAGGTATAACCCTGTGAGCCATGCGGCTCTTGACTCGGGTGCAACCTCAACAAAACAAAAACATGAACGAGAAACATCTTAAAGTGACTACACGCAACAGAAAAATCCAGGAAAAGACAGCAAAGTCGTCCAGAAAAAATCACCGTATTTCAACGCTGTGTGCAAAAATCCCAGTGGGATGCAAGTGAAACAATAACAACCATAAGACAATGTAGATTAAAGGGTGCCGGGTGTTAGACTCGACATTCACTGCTAGAGCGCACCGCACTGCCCTGCAGCCACTCCACTGCTGGATGAGGGGGCCGTGACCGCACGCCGGGGAGAAAAATGACGTTGGAACATTGCACAGTGCCACAATGGCACTCTGCTGCGCTGCCCTCTGTTGCCCGCAAGGGCTCAGACATGCTTAGACCACAACTCAAAGTTCATCTTCTTGGTTCTTTCGGTAAAGTCACATAGAAGGGAAGTAATAAAATAATAAAAATAAAACACAACAAAATAATTCTCACGACGTTTCGGCCACAACGCAAGCAGCCGTCCTCAGGTGAAAACCAGGTCTGTCGAGGCTTCCACGTGACTTTACTGAAAGAACCAAGAAGATGAATCCCTGCAGTCACGAAAGCTTTAAATCGAAATTTAACTCAAAGTTCATTTCCTCAACTCTTAGAGTGGGTGTTCTAAAACGACAAAAAAAACCCGTCACATCACGCATCTCTTTGGAGCTGGTGGTCTGGATAAGGCTGAGAGAGCATGTTGTACAGTACACGCAGTGCTGCACACCTTAGTGTCTTGTTGTTGTTATTGTTGTTGTTATTGTTGTTGTTGTTACGTCTGAGCTCTTGGCTCCGTGCTCGCGAGCACGGCCACTGCATCAGAGGCCTCCGGCGAGTGTCGCGCGCGGCATCGCTGCGCAAAGCAGCCGTCAAATCATCTGTTGATCAATCGACCTGTCACTCGCTGGCCGCTGATCGAGGGCGATCAAAATGAAAACAGTCCTTAAAGGGGCGCAAGTCTCGCTCGCTCCCTCTGCGTCTCTCGCTGGGTGCCATT
Source organism: Lampetra fluviatilis (assembly GCF_964198595.1). NCBI lineage: Eukaryota > Metazoa > Chordata > Hyperoartia > Petromyzontiformes > Petromyzontidae > Lampetra > Lampetra fluviatilis. The sequence goes on along the minus strand of NC_136312.1, from coordinate 2,772,432 downwards.
GCCGCCACGTGTGTGTCCGTGTCGCCCTGGGCGGTGCTCTCCCCGCCGTGCCTCCGGACCGAGCGCGTTTAATGCGCGCTTCGTCCACGCCTGCTGGCTCCGAGCCGTATCCATCAGCGTCAGCAAGACGTCCCCGAACAATGAAGCGAGGGACAAGGCCACTCTGTCAGGGAGGCACCCAAACGCCGTCTGGGGAACTTTCGCCACCGGCCGCATCTTCCATCAGTTTTAGCCCGGCCACGTCGTGAGCGCGCCGTGGTGGGAACCATCAACATTTACATGCGGGCTGGCGGGGACGGTGGCGCTGCGCTCAGCACTGAACTGCTCCAACCGGGGTGGTCAATGGTTGTGATGATTCCATGGTGGTGATTCAACGGTTGTGATTCAACGGTTGTGATTCAACGGTTGGGATTCAACGGTTGGGATTCAACGGTTGGGATTCATCGGTTGGGATTCAACGGTTGGGATTCAACGGTTGGGATTCAACGGTTGTGATTCAACGGTTGGGATTCAACGGTTGTGATTCAACGGTTGTGATTCAACGGTTGGGATTCAACGGTTGGGATTCAATGGTTGGGATTCAATGGTTGGGATTCAACGGTTGGGATTCAACGGTTGGGATTCAACGGTTGGGATTCAACGGTTGGGATTCAACGGTTGGGATTCAACGGTTGGGATTCAACGGTTGGGATTCAACGGTTGGGATTCAACGGTTGTGATTCAACGGTTGTGATTCAACGATTGTGATTCAACGGTTGGGATTCAACGGTTGGGATTCAACGGTTGTGATTCAACGGTTGGGATTCAACGGTTGTGATTCAACGGTTGTGATTCAACGATTGTGATTCAACGGTTGTGATTCAACGGTTGGGATTCAACGGTTGGGATTCAACGGTTGGGATTCAACGGTTGTGATTCAACGGTTGTGATTCAACGATTGTGATTCAACGGTTGGGATTCAACGGTTGGGATTCAACGGTTGGGATTCAACGGTTGTGATTCAACGGGTGTGATTCAACGGTTGTGATTCAACGGTTGGGATTCAACGGTTGGGATTCAACGGTTGGGATTCGTGGGAAATTCCCAAAGTTCCAGCCCGCCGTATCGTGACCGCTAAAGACCGCGCGGCATCATCGATCACCATTGTGATCTCGATAATAATAATAATTCACTATGTAACTCGATTTTTGTTCCTGGGTAGTGTTATTTTCTAATTGCTTATGCCTCAAAAGTATAGGAAATGGCTATTATTCCCCACAAACTTTGCTTTTGTGACCAGGACTTTATGTGAAGGAATGACACAAATGCACACCACGTTTTCCCATTTAAAATGGGTACATTTCTAAATATCACTGTCCTGGTCACAAAATCAAAGTTTGTGGGGACTAATAGCCATTTTCTGTTTTTTTGAGGCATAAGCAATTAGAAAATAACACTTACTACCCAGGAACAAAACACATTTTTTTTGTTACACTGATATAATCATTCACGGGACTCCACAGAATCCCTCTCATCGCATTCCAAGGCCGTAACATTGGGGGGGAACAAATCTTCCAGGGGGTCTAGGGCCCCCCCCCCCCAAAAAAATCTAAATTTTAAAACAAATTTACTGCCATTTTTGCCTAAAATATTTGTAAAAATCACTATCACATGGGATGGACTTTTTATTTTGTACAATAATGTCAAATAGTGAATTGTATTACATTACTCTGTTTTAAAATTTTTACCTTTTCTTGTCTCATTGTATGTAATGACAGAGATTAGGTTTTTATAAAGTACAACCATAACCACAATTATATAAACAGAAATCTATGGATTGTTATATGAAGACAAGTCCAGATATTGTGGCCAAGGTTTAGCAAATTTTGTTTTTTATTTACATAGCATAGAATATATATATTTTTTTATTGTTTATAGCAATATATTGGGGGGGACATTTTGAACATATTTATAATGACGACCTTGTCTCATTCCCGTTCGTGCCCTGTGTCCTCCACTGCAGCAAGGCCAACTGGTGACATCACCGGTCAAACACCTCATCAGCGAGCCCACCGCCGTGGTTGATAAAGTAGTACTCAATTTTGACTTAAAACTTTCGTGACTGCAGGAATTCATATTCTTTGGTTCTTTCGGTAAAGTCACGTAGGTAGAATAATAAAAACTACGACGTTTCGATCACAACACAAACGATCGTCATTATTATTATTTTTTTATCTACGTGACTTTACCGAAAGCACCAAATAAAGTGGTACTACGCTGTGCAGTCTTGCGATAGAAGTGGGGAATTTCATCCAGTCCACTAATGGAGACGACCACCTCTCATCGTTTACGAGCGCAGTTAGGAACTTTAAATTTCGAAGCATGTAATGTGATAGTTCTGTTTGTTTTTACCCAGGCATATGTGAAGGGCACTCGCTGCTAATGTGGATTTACAAGCCGTGGATCTTGCATTGCGTTCCATGAAATGTAATTCTCGGCACATTAGCTCGGGTAATCGTGAGCCCAATTTGAAAGCTGCCGATGATATTGCGAAACTCACTCTCATGCCGACAACCGCATAATCTGCAAGATGAATTACGACGCCCAACAGGACCCCGCGTGCACATCAGGTGTGAGTAGGCAGACGTAAAACAAGGATTTATTTTGAATGGAGAGACAGATGCATAAACATTTGAGAATCGGGTTTACTTTGTTTGACACTTATAAAGATCAATGCATCATTGCTTTGTCTAAACTCTAAATCATACGCGGCGTTTGCGAGTGCGGGAAAGATGACTTTTAAGTTAGCCGAACTTGTTCCTGCCATTACAGCCACTTTACCCCGCATCAAACACAATGCCTGAAGCTGTATACACGATGGCGGTTCCCGCGGGGCTCTCAGCGGTCTACAACTCACAGAGTCTCCACGTCCGCACGACTGTTGCTGGACAGAGTGCGATTCCCTGTCAACGCTGATGAGAAGATGCCGGAAATTTCACTTAAACCATCACAGGGGCGAGTGGACAGTCTTTGACGATGGGTGGCTTCTTCAAACGAAACCCGACTTTTCTACAATTGGCTCAAGATCGCCAACAGATGAGAGCGCCACTCAACGCTTTGCAGCCTTTTGAAACCAGCGTGAATTATGTAACGAAATATAAGCGATGCATTGATTCATCAATTAATATTGATTTTCAAGATGATGATACGTGCATCGAAACCGCGTGTGTAATAATCAATGTTTTTCGACTTGTATGTTGCGTGAAATGCGTTCACGTGACCCCTGCAGCCTCTAGAGGTTGCTACATTCACAACAATGTTAAAAACAGCGAATGAATCTTGAATGAAATGGTGACCTGAATCACAACAATCGATAAAGTTGCGAGGTAGGTGAACCGCCCGCAAGGCACCAAGTTCCGTCTCCTCCTCCTCATCATACTGCATCATCATCATACTGCATCATCATCATCATACTGCATCATACTGCATCATCATCATCATCATACTGCATCATACTGCATCATCATCGTCATACTGCATCATACTGCATCATCATCGTCATACTGCATCATACTGCATCATCATCATCATCATCATATTGCATCATCATCATCATACTGCATCATCATCATCATCATACTGCATCATACTGCATCATACTGCATCACCATCATCATCATACTGCATCATCATACTGCATCATCATCATCATACTGCATCATCATACTGCATCATCATACTGCATCATCAACATACTGCATCATCATCATACCGCATCATCATCGTCATACTGCATCATCATACTGCATCATCATCATACTGCATCATCATCATACCGCATCATCATCGTCATACTGCATCATCATCATGCTGCATCATCATCATCATACTGCATCATCATACTGCATCATCATCATACCGCATCATCATCGTCATACTGCATCATCATCATACTGCATCATCATCATCATACTGCATCATCATACTGCATCATCATCATACTGCATCATCATCATACCGCATCATCATCGTCATACTGCATCATCATCATACTGCATCATCATCGTCATACTGCATCATACTGCATCATCATCATACTGCATCATCATCATACCGCATCATCATCGTCATACTGCATCATCATACTGCATCATCATCATACTGCATCATCATCATACTGCATCATCATCATACCGCATCATCATCGTCATACTGCATCATCATACTGCATCATCATCATACTGCATCATCATACTGCACCATCATCATACTGCATCATCATCATCATACTGCATCATCATCATACTGCATCATACTGCATCATCATACTGCATCATACTGCATCATCATACTGCATCATCATACTGCATCATCATACTGCATCATCATCGTCATACTGCATCATACTGCATCATCATCATACTGCATCATCGTCATACTGCATCATCATCATACTGCATCATCATACTGCATCATACTGCATCATCATCATCATCGTCATACTGCATCATACTGCATCATCATACTGCATCATCGTCATACTGCATCATACTGCATCGTCATACTGCATCATCATCGTCAAACTGCATCATCATACTGCATCACACTGCATCGTCATCATCATCATCATACTGCATCATACTGCATCATCATACTGCATCATCATACTGCATCATACTGCATCATCATACTGCATCATCATCATCATACTGCATCATCATACTTCATCATACTGCATCATCATCATCATCATACTGCATCATCATCATACCGCATCATCATCGTCATACTGCATCATCATCATACTGCATCATCATCATCATACTGCATCATCATACTGCATCATCATCATACTGCATCATCATACTGCATCATCATCATACTGCATCATCATCATCATACTGCATCATACTGCATCATCATCATACTGCATCATCATCATCGTCATACTGCATCATACTGCATCATACTGCATCATCATACTGTATCATCATCATACTGCATCATCATCGTCATACTGCATCATCATCATACTGCATCATCATCGTCATACTGCATCATCATCATACTGCATCATCATCGTCATACTGCATCATCATCATACTGCATCATCATACTGCATCATCATACTGCATCATCATCATACTGCATCATCATCATCATCATACTGCATCATCATCATCATACAGCATCATCATCATACTGCATCATCATCATCATACTGCATCATCATCATCATCATCATACTGCATCATCATACTGCATCATACTGCATCATCATACTGCATCATCATACTGCATCATCATCATCATACTGCATCATCATACTGCATCATCATCATCATACTGCATCATCATCATACTGCATCATCATCATACTGCATCATCATCATCATACTGCATCATCATCATACTGCATCATCATCATACTGCATCATCATCGTCATCATACTGCATCGTCATACTGCATCATCATCATACTGCATCATCATCATACTGCATCATCATACTGCATCATCATCATCATACTGCATCGTCATACTGCATCATCATCATCATACTGCATCATCATCATCGTCATACTGCATCATACTGCATCATCATACTGCATCATCGTCATACTGCATCGTCATACTGCATCATACTGCATCATCATCATCGTCATACTGCATCATACTGCATCATCATCGTCATACTGCATCATCATACTGCATCACACTGCATCGTCATCATCATCATCATACTGCATCATACTGCATCATCATACTGCATCATCATACTGCATCATACTGCATCATCATACTGCATCATCATCATACTGCATCGTCATACTGCATCATACTGCATCATCATACTGCATCATCATCATCGTCATACTGCATCATCATCATCATCATACTTCATCATCATACTGCATCATCATCATCATCATACTTCATCATCATACTGCATCATCATCATCATCATACTGCATCGTCATCAACCCTCTGTCAATGCACTGCTGGATGTTGGGGGCCTCCTCGCCTTGTCGTCGCTGAGGGCCAACGAGGACTTGCAGACCCCTCTGGCGGGCCACGCGTTGACGCACGAGACCGGCCTCTGTCGCTGCCGGCAGCGCGAGTGGGGAGGGGAGGGGGGGGTGCCCAGCTGCGGTGGAAGTGGCTGACCCCAGGCCGTAGCCATGGAGTCAACATTGGGGGGGGGGAACAAATCTTCCAGGGGGCCTGGAGGTCCCCCCCTAGAAAAAAAATGTTAATTTGAAAACGAATTTCCTGCCATTTCCTGCATAAAACCTTAAAAATTTAACTAACACATAGCATGGACTTTTTATTTATTTTTACCAATAATGTCTAATAGTGTATTGTATTACATTGCTATCTTTTTTTCTTTTTTACCTTTTCTTGTTTCATTGTGTGTAATGGCAGAGATTAGGGATGAATAAAGTACAACCATAACCACAATCATATAAACAGAAATCTATTTTACAACAATATATTGGGGGGGTCATTTTGAGCATATTTGAATATTGGGGGGGGGGGGGGGGATGTGTCCCCCCATTATTTATTATAATTACGGCGTTGGGCTGATCCCACTCACGTTGGACACACAGCGAGGTCGCGCACACGGCCCGCGCTCTATTACCCGATCAGCGCAGCTAGCACGCTCGCACTGACAGATCCACGTGTTGTTTGAGGGCCGTGTGAGATGCAGGTGCGGGTCGTGCCCGGCCCGCAGGTTCCTCTCCATTGAACATGGGGCCTCCCTTGCCAGTATATCACAATACAACAATAGGTTTCGATTTAAAGCTTTCGTGACTGCAGGGATTCATCTTCTTGGTTCTTTCGGTAAAGTCACGTAGAAGGGAAATAATAAAATAATAGGGCTGTCTTTCCGACTTTCCGACAGCCCTGTTCTTCACCTGAGGACGGCTGCTTGCGTTGTGGCCGAAACGTCGTGAGAATTGTATTTTGTTATGTTTTATTTTTATAACTTTACTACGTGACTTTACCGAATACAACAATAGGTTTTACCCTTTCTGGCAATAAAACTGGAGGTGTTGAGATGTTAAAACACCAAACAAATCCCTTATTTCAAGGAATCCTGTCTGCATTAGCCACCACACGGTAGTTTTGGTGATCATGCAAAAAAAGCATGCTCGGGTAGTGAGTGATGATGCATTGCCTTTGAAACTGATTGGTCCACACCAGAGACAGCTTTCCTGAGAGCCTCGTCCCATGCTGCCCCGCGGCACGTGTCCCCCACTCCTTCTGACACTTGCTCTACACCCATTTTAAACCTTTATAAACAGTTGCATTTAGAGGCTTAACCCCCTTTTTCTCTTCGCCTGATGACGAGCGCTTGTGTTGCGATCGAAACGTCGTGAGTTTTTGGTTTTTAATTTTTAGTATTTTTATTTTTTTTAATTTCATTTTCCATCTACGTGACTTTACCGAAAGAACCACAGAGCCTCGTCTCAAAGTGTTAGACCAGAGAACGCCAAAGGGCGAACAGCACAAAGGCAACGCACTGTCAGGGCATTTATAGCTCGGGGCGAGCAGCTACATTATGGGACCTTTCCTGCCAGCATCAAAATACAACAATAGGTTTTACAATAGGTTTTACAATAGGTCTTACAATAGGTTTTACCCTTTCTGGCCTAACACTCTGATGCTAGACTCTAAAGAAAGTTGTCTCTGGTGTGGACCAATCAGTTTCAAAGAGAATGCACATATCTTATCAGAGCATGCTTTTTTAATTTGCATGATCAACACAAGTACCGTGTGTGGGTTAATGCAGACAGGATTCTTTGGAAAAGGATTATGTCTGGTGTTTTAACATCTTAATACAACTGTTTTATTGCCAGACAGGGTAAAACCTGTTGTTATATTCTCTCCCTTGGTTCACGGTTTGCAGTCATAGCGATGAATCACTCTCCACCATGGATCCGACGTAATACTTTTTTGATTGATTGACACGCAGCAGTTACTTGTAAATAATAAAGCTCTACCCAGGCAAAGATTTATATTTTCAATATGGAATACTATATTGATCATTGATTATGGCCTATCACTCATTGGTTAATGGGTGCAGCACATGTTTTACCAATGGGCTTTCACCCAAATCAAAATGAAATAATTTTTTGGTCGAACGCATAAACTATTCATGGTAATTCCTTGCGGCATTATATATTATTTATTTACTCGTATCTTCTCACAAATATGCAAGGGTCATCGTCATCATCACCAGCTGTAGTTAATCCACTGCTGGATGAATGCCTCCCCCAATCTGTTGCCATCGCTCGCTACCGTGCGATATAATATCCACCGGGTACCTGCACATGAGCTAATGTCATCACTTCATCTCACCCCCGTGGATGTATTTTTGGGCGCGTTCTGTTCCTTGACTGCGGCTATAATGAATCGTGACCATCGGGCCAACCATCCCTACCAACGACCTGTCCTGCCCAAGCCCTTGCACCACCCACTTTTCTTCACAGCTGCAATGAGGCCATTGACCCCGCATGCATCTCTTCCACGCTTCTCTGCACACCTTTCAGTTAGTTACCCTTCGATGTGTTTTTGTGGACGCGGCCATGTTTCTAAACCGTGCGTCATACCAGGCCGCGCGCCCTCATGGAGCCTCAGTGGCGATGCAAGGCAGCAAACCAGGAGCACAAGATACACAAGCTGCGTTGCTACAGCTAAGGAATCAAGCGACAGTAAATCCACAGACCTTTCTCAATCGACTGTCGGTTGAAAGCCTCACCCACACCGTGTTGTCTGACCAGACTTCACCGTGCTGGTCAGGGCGAGATGGTCATGGGGGTGCCCAGAACCCGTTCAGATACCGGGGCGCTAACCACTCCACTTCCACTCCATCGCGAACAGTATTGTACATGATTTTGAAATATGGGGAACTATGGTGCATGCCCCGATGGGTGATGGGAATTGCTCATCTCCATTGATCTACCTGAAGCAGTGGTGGAAATTCCACATTTCCGAGACAGGGACCAGTCCCACGATAGGGTGACCACTAAATGACGTCATCTCGAAGTGGTTATATCATGCGGCTGTACTGTGACTGGCAATCATTTGCCGGTACAATTTCACTCGCGTGATCCTCTGTGTTTTCTATCGCTTATGTCGTGCTGTTCATCATGGTAACGGAATCTGTTTTGTGCGGTTTTGCTGCCTACAGATCTGCTTGTTTAGGCACAATATTGTCTTACACTCTTTTGGATGAATTATTTCTTCCAGACTATCCTTGCAAAATGAAAACGTTGTTGCGTTTCTAATCCGTTTGTAAATAACACTCACCGAAAGTTAATTTAATTAGCTTTACATTGAAATGCATACTCAGAAAGAATACGTGAATATATATTTAATATTTATTTCTCTGAAACTCCCCTCCCACAATTCGCACTGTGGGGAAACGTGGCCGTTAAAGGGTGGAAATCCGATGCATCCCAACTGGAAATCCCATATGGACGACATTCGGAACTAAATACATTTCCCTGAATCCTCTGATTTCCTGAAACTGGTGCACAGAAGCGGGCAATTGCAGATGCGCCAAATTCCACGGCTCATTTTCCAGGGCTGTGCCTCGTAACAACAACCCACGCCGCGACACAGAGCCTCAGCATTCACCTTTACAATGCCGACAGACGCCCACGCTACACCCAGAGCTTGGCAATCTCTACTGCGAGCCACGGTCACACGCTGCATCAGCAACTGCAGGGCTGTAGGCAACGATCAGGGTTTCATAGGTTTGGATCCCTTCTCTGCAGCTCGCGTGTGGAGACAAAGGCGGCCGGGCGTAGTGCTGGCCACTCCATTCCCTCGTGTGGCGTTCCGGTCTTTTTCGGTTCTCGGTGACTTTACTTACTCAAACAGTTTGTTACAAGCCATGCTGGGGATCTTTGTCAGTGTGGAAGAGTAGGCCTAAAATTACCCGCGAGAGGGGCTCTCAGCCATTCGTTTATCTCGGCTCAATAAAACAGGTGTCACATTTTGGGCAATTGTTGTCCTTCGGAGAGAGACTCCTTCCATGAGAAGGCAGAATGTTAACCACGGCTGTGAATACAAAGTGTAAGAATGTGTTTGCATGTTTATTCCCTATAATTCTAGCGCCGACGCAACTCCCTCCAGCCACTGGAGGTTGCTCAATTCACCACAATGTTAAAATACATTTTGTTACTTAATCTATTCTTTTTATTGCATCTATCTATGCAATAAAAGCAGGGTAATGTCACGTCGAATTATTTTCAGTAGAATGCATTTATAGATTTCTTTGATTATTTTCCACAAATTCAGCATTGGGTTGTCAAACTCTGAATTAGCAGCGCTGTGATGGCAACTATCGACTGCTGCTGGTCTATTCACCCGGCCTGCGGACACCATCACTGCCCCCCTCTCGCTCTTGCAATGATTGAAACCCGTTTTAAAATAAGTATCCAGTGATAATACAAGCGAATTAAGAGGTAAGTGCTAAGCAACCAGTGATCATCCTGCAGTGGATAGACCGAGGCTTATGATGATAAGACCGTGCCTTGCGGAGAGAGCCGTGCCTAGGGTACGACGAATCGAGGTGACGGCCCCGGGCCCCGCGCTTTGGGGGACCCCGCACTTTGACGTCACGGCGTCAGAAGCAATACCTCCAGTTGAGTTTGACGGCGTCCGGGACCCCGCAGTGGGATTTGCCCCGGGCCCGGCACTCCGCTGCGGACGACCCTGCTTGTGGAAGAGACACGAAGTTTTGGAAATCCTCGTTGAGCCCTCGTTACCCGTGACACGGGGCCAAATGTGCGCCCGAGCTCCCCGACCGGACAAAAAACAAAAGAGTTACGACTCGAAGGGCCAAATAATAGGAGGAGACCAAGGTTCAAGGGAAACCCCGAGCCGTGAAAAGGAGAACACGCGCCGGATAATAGTGAAGGGCTCCCGGAAAAACAGAGATAGTGGAAGGCACAATGGGATGGGCGGCCAATGTGCAAAGTGATAGCTTAAGGGTCCAAGAGATACAAGCGGTGGACAAAGAGGAGCTTGTAAAACCACAGTGTCAGCCTCGCCGCCAGAGATACGCTAAAGTTCCTGCCCAGGCGTCAATTTCGCCGCGTGTTTAAATACACGCGGCGGCTAAACAGCCCTGAGCGTCAGTGACCTCCCCGTTGTTCGCAATCAGTTGCATGGTAATAATCAGGGGTCATCGATTAATATTGATTCTTAAGCCAAACAATACGGGCGACAAATTGTGTGTGTGTAAGATTTATCAACGTGTTTTTTTGTTCTTCACATGCTCTATTCTAATGTGTTCAAAGTGATCCTGTAGCCACTAGAGGCAGCTATTTTTACCAGGATGATACGTACGGAATAGACGTTTAAAAAAATAGAATCGGCGGCATAGCTCCCGCCATGCAAATGTGGAATTTCCACCATTGGTTCAGGGCCACCAAGAGAGGTTGGGGGGCCCAGGCAGCAGAGCCGTGCTGTGACATTCTCGTAAATCTCACCGGGAAAGAAAAAAAACCTGTCTCCGATCGTATGCATCGTTGTAAGTTAATTACGTAAAACGTCAACAGAGCATCGCTGGGTCAGCAGGACATTTAAATTAGAGACTCGGGTATTTTGTTTAAATGTAGACACTAAAGAAGCTTGTAACAAAGGCAATGCATATGTTTCCTGTCTTAAAATTATTAAATGGAGAAGTGTTACGCAAAATTGTATCAACTGGATAGATTGTAACATCTGAGTGTGATTGCTCTTGACCATGTTTCCACCGCACTTGATTAATTGCACTCTTATTCTTGATTCTTTCGGTAAAGTCACATAAAACCAAGCATATGAATCCCTGCAGTCACGAAAGCTTTAAATCGAAATTTTATTTGCACTCTGTGTTATCGTCGGATTTCGATCGTATCATTGTTTAATGTTACAGTATGGTTTTGATATCTTTGGATAAGCCTCGTGCCGTTTTTGTTTGACTGTTATTTTGTCTTCAGCTCCTCGTGTAAAAGCCAGAGGTGTGGACTCGAGTCATGTGACTTGGACTCGAGTCAGACTCGAGTCATGAATTTGATGACTTGCGACTCGACTTGGACTTGCATAACAATGACTTTGTCCCACCTATGAGATGTGGACTCGAGTCATGTGACTTGGACTCGAGTCAGACTCGAGTCATGAATTTGATGACTTGCGACTCGACTTGGACTTGCATAACAATGACTTTGTCCCACCTATGAGATGTGGACTCGAGTCATGTGACTTGGACTCGAGTCAGACTCGAGTCATGAATTTGATGACTTGCGACTCGACTTGGACTTGCATAACAATGACTTTGTCCCACCTATGAGATGTGGACTCGAGTCATGTGACTTGGACTCGAGTCAGACTCGAGTCATGAATTTGATGACTTGCGACTCGACTTGGACTTGCATAACAATGACTTTGTCCCACCTCTGGTAAAAGCCACCTTATGCACCGTAGACCACACTCAGACACGTGACACATGCAGCCCGAGGTTTCTGATCAAAACTGTGCAGCCCGCTGTGGTACAAAGTTCAACAAAACAACGTCGGTACCAGATCTAGGTACAAATACATTCCTGCCACCCGAAAAACACAGACGCCAATTCCCGGACTGTCCGGGTCGAATCTTGAAAGGTGGCCATCTAATTCCCTGACGAGACCTGGGCTCCACTTGGAGAAAACACTTCGAGAAAATGAGTTTTCTTTTGACCACTCAGGAGAGACTGCGAGCAAAAAGTCATCGATCACGTGACTAGACTTAAAAACAAACTGTCCCACCACAATGTCTTCTTGACCATATTTCTTGGTGTTTAAAAAAAAATGCTCGTGCGTGCTTTGCTTTAGTCATGTTGTGTCAGTGCTTCTCTCACTCGTTTGCTATCATGGTGACGTAATTGTAACGGTGTTGCAGAGTTCCAAACACCTTCATAATCGACCTAGCTAAACTTTTGAGATTGAAGGGAAAAGGTTTCCTAAATATCAAGGGATTCGATGACAATTTGGGTGTGATGGGTCACTGAGTAAAAGGCAAAAGTGCAGCCCTGCAAGTGCCTGCTCACAGCACTGCTGGCTGAAGGGCCTCCACTCGAGCGGGCTACAGAGAGCCCATTCTAGAGGGTGTGTGGCCAAGACTTTCACGCTGGCGGGACGTCTTGGAAGAGGTGGGATTACCCACACTTCACCTCACGTGACCTGCTGAACGACTCACCATTTATACTGTTGGGTGGACAGGGGCGGATGGGTGCGATTTCGGAAATTTGCCCCATCGCTTCAACTACAGGCCTCCAGATTGTCCAGTGTGCTCGCCATCGCAGCATGCCGCGGTGGCTAGGAGATGTTATCTGCCTCGCCTGATGTACAGGAGGTCGTGGGTTCGATCCCGACCCTGACGCCTGCGTATTTGGAGTTTTCGTGTTCTCCTCGTGGTCGCGTCGATTCTTCTCCAGGTCCTCCGGTTTTTCCCTCCACATTTATAAACACGCGTTTTGAGTATTTGGGGAACTATGCATTTTTACATGATACTCCACTTCGTCGATCTATTATTTGTGGCCAGGTTGCTTCTGAAAAAAGAGCCATGTAGCTCAGTGGGCCTTACCTGGTAAGATAAAAATAAAACGAGTTTAACAGTTTAGAACCCGGTCAGAGATCTGCACTTGCGCTGGCCAGACCCAGACAACGGGCTGCCCTGGGAAGTCATGGGGGGTACAAACATGGTAACCTATTGCTATAAAACGAATTTAACAGTCATTAAATAGCACAATCCATTCTCAGAATCTAATCAGATT